>NC_048308.1:13641023-13722594 GCF_013100865.1 Trachemys scripta elegans | reverse complement strand
ATTTTCCCGGACATGCCCGGCTTTTGGGGATTTCCCCCCGGACGGGGATTTGAGGCCCCAAAAGCCGGACATGTCCGGGAAAATCTGGACGTATGGTAACCCTAGGTAATCCCTTCTGTTCACTAATCAAATGCAGCTGAGAAGGGGACAGTTGTTTCTTATGAACAGCTGCGGGAAAGGGGGACACTGCAGAAAGCAGCTGCAGGAAGGGGTGGACTGACTTCTGCATTAGTCTGTGGAGAAGGTGAGAAGACCTGTGAATTGTGGATGAGTAGAAAGCCCCAGCTGGCAGTTTTGTTTTCCTTTTGTGAGTTTGTTGGCTGTTTGGCCACTAAAAGGAGCCTAAAGGCAAGGGCTAAGGACTAATTTGGCCATGGCTAATAATTCCCCAGGCTAGCGAGGAAGGTTACCAGTTTACTGTAATCTGATTATATCATGTGTTATGCTGTGAGAGTATTATTGTGTGTGCCTGCTTGCTATTTGCACTGAAACATACCATAAACACGGGGCCTGCAGGGGGTAAGCATTTCCTGGATGGTGCTCCGATACACCACTCCAGATTCTCCTGTGCTCAGCCTCAGTCAGATTATAGCCCTTGGTTCTCAGGATGGTGCCTGGACCTGGCGTAGATTATAGCAGTTTAGTGGTTGCTACAAACTGTGTCAGATGGTAATAGTCCTTGTAAGCGTGCAGGACTCACTCCACTGTGCCTCCTGCTGGTCGTCCAGGGAATTAGCTCACCAGCCTCCAGAGCGCCCTCTGCAGGCTGGTGTCTCGCTTCCCGCTGGGCCCCCGTGTCCCTCCCTGGACTCCAGTGCCCCATTATCTGGGGTGCTACCCCCTGGCAGTAACCCCTCACTCTCAGGGTCTTCCCCCAGCAGGGAACCCCTATCCCCACCTCATCTCAGTCATAGACTACTGCCAGCCACCAACTAGCCCCCGATCCCTGGGGCAGACTGCAGTGTAAAAGCCACTCATCACTGGCAAGGGGGTTTGGCCCTGCTGCCTCTGCCTACCCATGGGCTGCCCCCTGCAACCCCAGTACCTAATCGGCCTTCCACTAGACTGCAGCCGGGGGAGGGGGGTTTCCAGGCCAGAGCTCCCCAGCTCCCTTGGCCTTCCCCTAGCCCTGCTCCACTCCAGGTACCTTCTCTCAGCTCCCTGCAGCTAGGTCCCTCCCTCTCAAAGCTAGAGAGAGTGTCTCTCTGTGCTCCTGGCTCAAAGCCTTTTTATAGGGGCCGGCTGGGGTCTGTTTGGGGCATGGCTCCTAGCTGTGCCTACTTCCCCAATCAGCCTGAGAACTGCTTGCCCCAGCCATGGCCCTCTGCTGGGCTGTTCTAAGCCCCTCAGGGCAGGAGCGGGTGACCACTCCACTACAATCCTCTATGGGCTGTCTGTCAGGCAGAGATTCTCTGAGTGCATCAGCGCTCCAACCACACCCTGTATACCCAGAATGCCCCCTACACCAAGCCAGGACAGGGGTGGCATAGGAACTGACTATGATGTCTGTACACCTGTTTAGGACAGGCACATGTCATGAGAATTCTCAGCTGGTGAGTTACAGCCAAGTTTCCATTCCCTTTCCTTGTACACATATCAGAAAGGGACAAATGAGAGACCTAATATAGTCTCCTACATAGATTGGTATCTTCAGCTAGAGCTAAGAAGAGTCATAAAATCCCACCATGAGCCAATTTTTTCTCTGGATGCACCTGTGTAATGGAACGTCATCTCAGCTACTTTTTGCCATACAAAGTACTGTAATCAGATTACTCCTTGAGATGACATTTTTCAAATGATCCCTTACAGTCATCCTTTACTCTAAAAAGAAATCTGATTTCATGTAACTCCCTATAGTAATCCATTACTTGAACAGTCCTGAATGTGTTATCCTCACATAAATATTTTAGTGACACAGAAGTTCAAAAATGAAAACTTGATAAAAACAAGAGAGATACCAAAAAGCCTACTGAGTCATTTCCCCCCGAAATGTCCTGACTTTTCCCAACTCCGCCCATCCTCCCCAACTGCCCACTACCCCACCCCACTGGCATATTGGTGTGACGACTCCATTCCATATAAATGATTTAGAAACCCCATTAATTACCGCTAAAGTTATTCATTAAAATTCAAAGCTATGGCAAAGAGAAGCACTGAAAACTGAGATACTTCCAACATCTAAAGACCAGATAAAGGGATGTAAAGGAATTGATGTCTTTGGGGGAAAAATCAGTCTACAGATCAAGATGACAGCTAAAGGACTTTGATATAATTTGGAACTTTTGTGTCAAGTATCTGAAAGACTCAAACATGAATAGCAATCAAAGCTAAAAATGTTAGCCAGGAACTTTTGGTCTCAGCAGGACAAATCCTTTGCATAAGAGAAAAATATTCATATAAGAACACATGCAGATGTAAAAATGGAAAATATATCATTGTAATCATAAAAAACCTAGGATGCACTTTCTTTCTGTCTTTGTATTGGCTAAGTAAGTTCCTAGAAAAGCTTTGTGGGGAAAAAAGAAAAGATATGTTGGTTATGAATAAGTTTCTGAATATCATTATATCTGCCAATAGAACATTTGTTGTTTCATCCATGTGGAAGTGAATTCAGTGCTCATGCAAATGAGGGAATTGTATAAAAGCTTCAAGTCAATTGCAACATATATATGACTCTGTGGAATTAATCTGAAATAACATTGGATTGAGCAGGGCATAATGCAGGCCAGAAAGGTTTCCCACAGCTCTTCTAGTGTACTTCAACTTTGACCTCGGCGTCTCTTAAACACCAACTTCCTGCTGTGTCATATTGTTCGGCAGTTTTATTATGTACACAAATGTGGAGTTAGGGTGAAATTACAAATATGTTTTCACTTGTGATCTAAATTTGGATTTAAGATCAGGTCTCCATGAGGAGACAGGCAGTGCATTAACCTACTGTCACCAAAACCCCAATGACTAAGTCCCAAGTAAAGTTTCATTATGAACTGGCCTGTTTTTCATCATTGGTTTTCCTTAATCATTGATAGACTCATTGCACTGGGTAAGTGTTTGCAAAACAATGTGCATATTTAAACATCTATACAGAAATAATGATTTCCCATATTTAAACACAAATGAAGAAAATAAAGTAGTATTGTCCTTCACTTTCTCTCTCAGCCAAGTAGAACATACTCATTATGGTTAAATTAATATTTAACACCTTGCATATTAAATGGATAGTCAAATCTCAAGTCTTCGGCTCCAATCCAAAATATGAAAGTCAATTTTTAATTTATTATGTTTCTGACTATTCTGAGGGTAGTGCAAAAAGGTAATAAAGCTGAATGAAAAAGAAGGCAAAAGGTATCAGATAACAATATTGTGACTAATTGGTAGGAATTAAATTCATAGTAAGTAGGTGCATATAACTGAAAATATAAAAACTGAACTTGTATTTACCAACCGAGGAAAGATCCATAGGACCTGTAGAAATTGTGTGTGAAAGAAGGCAATTTAGGAATGGTAATTCAGTAATATCATAATGATTCATTTGTTCCATATGGGGATTTAAGTTTATAACTAATGCATTCTCATGTGTTTCGCTTAGCACTTTCCCTTGAATATGGTAAATGATGTAAATAGAATTAATATTAACAACTATTTTTTCAGTAGTTCATATACTGATATATACCTTTCAAAAAGCCAAGAATTTTGTCCTTTTATGCATGTTTATGGGCTGTCTATTGATCTCAACAGGAGCTGTGTATGGATTGGAGAGTATAAATTGAGCATTGTATTTATATCTTGAGTTTTTGCATCACTTCACGGTGATTGTGAATAGGAGAGATTTTGTTAGGATTGGAAGAGCTTGGTGGGAAACCTTAAACAGATATGACTTCAATGGGAGTGAAATTAGGCCAACTCTCAGCATTTAAAAAAAATTGTTCGCTAAACAATTAAGCAGAAGAAAGATCAACAGGTGTTGTGTGAGGTAAGTATGAAGTTCAGCATTTATAAATGGGAATCCTGTAGTACAGGGGTTCTCAAACTGGGGGTCGGGACCCCTCAGGGTGTCGTGAGGTTATTACATGGTGGGTCACAAGCTGTCAACCTCCACCCCAAACCCTGCTTTGCCTCCAGCATTTATAATGGTGTTAAATATGTAAAAAAGTATTTTTAATTTATAAGGGGGGTTGCACTCAGAGACTTCCTATGTGGAAGGGGTCACCAGTAAAAAAGTTTGAGAGCCACTGCTGTAGTAGGCCCTGTATTAAAAATGCACAGAAAGGGAGGACTTACCTCAGCAAATGCATAGCTTCTGGGCTTCTTCAGTTCTGCTGAAGGCTTCAATCATGGAGGCAGTTTCTTTGGGAATGGAGCTTTGGCCCAGCTCCAGGAATGAAGCTGACCTGCAGAACAGGAAGAGCCCAAGTATTCAAACCAGACTCTTTATCCATGCAGATAGTCACGCCTTATTACCCCATGCACATCACAGGTTGTGCAGAGGAGTTGCTATTGGTTATGAAGTATGGGGATTATGCCATGCATTTTCCCCTCTGTAGGGACAAATGCCTCATTTTGCCTGGAACTACCAAACTATTATTGTCACTGCACCATATTGTAAGTGGTGTCTATATGATTAACCCAAAGCTGAATTCCTTGGGAGTTAATGCACATACATTTCTTCGTAGAAGTCCCAATTCAGCTAAACACTTTAGCATGTGGTTTAAAGTTACACACATGCTTAAGTGCTTTGGTGAACTGGGGTCTGAGAACACAGAATTTTACCTATGAGACCATAACTGAAATAAAATACTCTAATTTGTTCCATAACTTTCTTCATTAACATTCACTGTTATTTACTAACCTGAGTAGTTTTGGGTTTTACAGAAAAAGAGTTCTCTAGTGTAGTGCAAAGTAACCATAAGCTATTTGCTTCTATTGGAAGTTGAACTTGGAGACCACAGTTAGATTTTCAACAGGGGAACCAAAGTGTTATCCAGTAGGGTACATATTCTCTTTACAATGTACGCAAAATATCATATCACCTGCACCTTTTTCTCTGCCCACCAGGAATATAAATCAATATCAATAGTTTGTTGTGTGGGAATTGGAGACTGCAGTCCTCAGTAGGGAAACTCTCATGGAATCAAATGTAGCCCTGATGAATATGGTACAACTCCACTGACTCCAAGGTGAATGATGGGCCAGACCCTCAGCAAGTGTAAGTCAATGTAGCTTCATTGAAGTCAATGGGGTTATGATGATTTACACTGGCTGAGGTTTTAGCCCAAATGCATACGAGTTAGGTGCATTTCTGAACCTGAAGCATCCTGGATTTAAAGTTGTCTCCACGTCTTATGAACAACACATGGAACATGATGAAGTGCACCAATTATGATGGCCTCCTTCATGTATTCCCTTATGGACGAGAACTCAGCTTTCAAGAGCTTACACAACTTATTAGTTCTGTTATTTGTGAACTATACCCATCTGCCCTTCAACCTAGACACTTTTAGTTCCTTTTATACATGTAAATGGGCTTATTTTTTTGCCAGTGCTTTTATCACCCAGCTCCTTTAACGGTAACTAATACTCAATATTTTTTGTACATGCCTTCAAGATCACTGAGAAGACTAGAGAAGGATATGCCTTTAAAAATGGATTACAGGTATTATTGTTGGGCTCACTTTATCCTGTAGATTTCAATGAGACTCCTTGCAGGACTGAGGCAAACAGAATTTGGCCCACAAATTCTCAAGATAAACCATGGGAAGACCTCCTGGCTCTGATGAGTCAATAGTAAAACTCCCATGGACTCCAATGGAGCCAGGATATCACCTCCCTGAAGTGTCAGGAATGCCACAGATCAGGGTGTACTGGTAGTGTTATGCAGAGAAACTTGCACTAATGTCTGCATAAAATTGATGAGTATGTTGAGTATGATGAGTTACTTACATTCATAAAGCCTACATTTCATCATTTTAAAATAAAGTTATCCAGTTACCTTCACAGCACTGGATTTCCCCCAGTTTAATACCATTCAAATCATCAAATTATACATGTGAAATTGAACACCTACCTATAACTTCCTGAATGATATGCCCTCCCCTCCAGAGTACACTGCCTCAAGCATTTCTAAAAGTCAACTAATTACAGTAAATAGCCTTCATCTGCTCCTGTGGCTGAGGAGGGACAGGGACTGACTTTAGGTGAAGTAAATTAATCATCCTAATATAATCACAGTGATTTAAGCGAGAGCTGGTTGTCAAGCTAGGCTCCCTGGTGTTCAGAGGTGGGTTGTTTCCTCACTTGCATTTTTTCATGAAAAGTTTGGAAGGATCTTGGTTTCATTCCACATCAGAATGGAAACGAGTTCTGAAACGTCACCTTTTTTACAAAAGAGCAATGTTGTTTTCTGGCCAGCCTAACCAGAGAGGATGATATTTAAGCAAATGCACAGTAAAATTCTTTCTGCCTTTTTTGCCAGACTTTTCCCCAGTTTAAGAAGCAGCTAATAATCTGAGCTTTCCTCTCGTGTGTACTCCCTCTTTACAGTAATTCTTTCTCGGTGTCTTTCTGTTACCTTATTCTGTGCAATTTTTTTTCTTTGAGGATTTCAACAGCAGAGAGAAGGAAGGACAACTCCCTTGTAGTTTTTTTTTCTATCAGTGAATATAATTAACCCCATCAACATTAATGGAAGTTAAGGTGCATATCAGTGGAAGAACACAGCTCTCAAGGGAGGTTAGTGCTAATTATGAGCTTCAGCTAAGTTAACTCATGCTAAGTAAGCTAGGTGCAGTAATCAATGTCAATATGACCAGTAGGAAGAAAAGAAAGTATTTCCAACAGAAGTTGACTTCTTAAAAACATTTCACCATGGAAGCTCTTTGAAACCGTGAAATACAACACATTAATTAGTGAATCCAGCCACAAATGGAGAGCATCTAACATGCAGATCTTTACAGATGTCAAGGAGAATATTTAGCAGGAAACGTGTCCCATACCAGGAGCAAAACCAGCCACCTTGGGGGAGATTTTTCAAAGGCACTAATAGGAGTTAGGTCTCCACTTTCAATTAATTTTAATGGGAGATGCATGCCTTGCTGCTCTTTGAAAATACACCCCTCCCTCCTGTTTATTAACATGTCTTGGAAGTGCGGTCATTCAACTGAAATAATTGTGATCGCTAAAGACAATACTTCATTGGGATTACTTGATCAAGAAAAAAAATGGGGCCTGACTTATTAAATATTCTAATTTCCCTGTAAGCCTGGAAACATGCTTTATTGTCTCTAAAGTTCTCTGTGCATGTTTATGACGCTCTAATGAGTTGATCCAATTACATCACTCCCTTGCATGCTAGCCCCTACTAAATTTGTATGGCTTCCGAGGCTCATAATCTCTCTAATCACTGGTGTCAGCAGTTCCTCATTGAGAAATACACGGTGCAGTAACATTTTAGGAGAAACTTCACTCTAGTATTTTGTATATTCAAGGCCGTTGGAGATAGAATGTACATGAAGAATTGCTTTGTTTTCTCTTTTTTGTTTATGTTGTCAGTTCCACTGCATTTTATCCACATCCCCAAGCTCTTCCTTTTTTTTTTTCTACTCCTACTTCAGTTTCCCTTCATATGAGTTCTGTTTCTCCATATTTCTTCCCAGACCATTTCTTCTGTTGTTGCAAACCAGGTGGCTAGTTCATCAAGTCCTAGGGGAGGGTGCTCTAGGGAAAGAAATCTTTGTCAAGGCCTTCCCTGGAGTTCCTCCCATATTATTCTGTCAAATGGATTGGTTCCCCCCACCTCATCCTGTCAAAAATGGGCTGGAAGAAACGCCTAACCTGAAGAATCCCCTGAGCTCTGGGCCACAGCTGCCCATTGCCTGTAGTCTCTGTTAATGGAACTGCAGGGCCAGGGGCTTTCTCTCAATGTTCAGTTCTTGGATCCCCTGGAGAAGGTTCTGCAGAATCTCCACTGGGTAGGAGAAGTGTCAATGTGCATCCATCCTTGCCCTCTGTCCACCCACTTCTGCTCCTAACTGGGTCAGTCTCCACCTTCATCTCCAGCATGGACTGCAGACCATTTCAGGATCTAGCAGACCACCCTCCCATTTGAACAAAAGTGGGAAAGTCCATGGACAGAAGGTCCTATCCATGTGTAAAATGGAATAAAAAAAAATCCAAAAGAAATAAATAACTATGTGGTTTAAAGATGGTGTTGTGTCAAATGAAGACCAACAATATTAAAAGTACCTGATAGTTACAACATAAGTCACCCATGACATTCTTTCCTTATCTAACCTACCAGAACCTCCCCTCCTCTATACTTCTAAACTCAAGCACAGACTGGCCGCTTTCAGGTGTATCATCCTTATAGGATTTCAAGTCATTGGCTGTACATTTTAAAAGCTGCAGCTGTTGTCTCCTACTGTCTGCTGTGCCGTTTGTCCCTCATTTAGCTTCATTGCACTTGCTGTCCATGCCCCTTTCTTTGCCTCTCTTTTCCTTTCCCTTTACACTCTTAACCCCTTCCCTGAGTGTTCCCTCTCCCTTTCTTTATGTCTCTATATTGCTAATTCCCTGCAAACAAAATCCCACTCAACAAGTTGTAAAAACCCAGCCACTCCAAAACAAAACAACAGCAAAAATCATGGAACTGACCGAACGCTTTCAAACCATTGCATTGTTCATTCTCTTTGCATGTTCTAGCCCTTTCATCTGCATTTTTCTGTCTTGTCTGTATAGATTGTAAACTCTTCAGTGCGGTGATTGTCTTATTCTGTATTTGTTATGTCTAGCACAATGGGGCCCCAGTTTTAGTTGGGGTCCCTATGCACTACCACAATACAAATAATGACAACATTTGGATTTAGTATTGTAGGAGACTGCAGAACATTATTACCTATCCCTTAGCACATGAGTGAGGATTTGGAGGGACTACTTGGCATCTTTCGATATGTTTGCACTAAATTTTATTTTCTAGGAGGAGTAGAACAGGTTAGCAACCAGAAAATACTAGGGAACGAACCCTCAGCTGGTAAAAACTGGCACAGATCTACTCACTTCAATGATTTATACCAGCTGAGGATCTGGCCCTAATGGTCCATCTAGTTTTGTTTCATTTCTTCATCCATAAATTCCTCAGAGATGATGCAAAAACTTCATAGTCCTGCACCTAAATTGTGGTATTTCACAAGCTATAAAATGTTCACTTTCAAAAAACAGAGGGAAGAGGGGAAACATATTGCAAAAAACTAAATTAACAAATTACTGAGAAATCTCAGAAGGCAGGAAATTCTTTTCATGGAGGGCATGATTCTTCTCCCATTGATTTCAAAAGGAATTATGCAACAGACTTCAGTGAGAGTAGGACTCAGCCCAGTGAAAACAGCTGACAGACAGGTTAAATAAATGTAATTGTAGATTGAGTTTTAGAGTAGATTTGAATTATTTATTAACTAAAATAGGGATACTCCTGAAAGGAGTGCTGGACTAAGATAAACCAAGAAAGCGAATTCAAACTCCAAAGCCTGGATTTCTTGAAAAAATTGCCAAAAACACAGATCATACTGCAGTGACAAAACACTGTAGCACTAATGAAGGCAATCCAATCCAACTGATTCTGCAGGGAAACTTTAAGTGAATGGAACATACATCTGCATTGATTTGTTACTGTCTCAATGCCCTTCTTTTCACCAACATTGCTTCCTTCAGAAGCTGGATTTTCTCTGGAGGTTTCCCATCCAAGTACCGGCCAGACCAGACCTCACAGTTTATGAAACCTGGTAAAATCACAGTCCATAATGATGAGTGCAGGATAAATGGTCAAAAAGAGCCATAATAAAATAAGGGGAAAATAGAAAGCCATTACAGATCAGATAAACCAGACTCTGTATTCCGTATCTGGCTTTTTTGACATTTACAGGATGATAATTAAAGAAGGATGTGCTGTTTTGCAAATGACAGTAATTTGGGAAATACAGCAAACAATACGGAACAATGCAATCAAGAGACTTATGTCATTTGAGAATGGGACATAGCAGGTAGCAAATGCTATTGAAAGTAGAAAAATAGGTCTTGACGCAAAGAAAAAAAATGTTGGTTATCTTATAAGTGAAAAAGCACATAATACAGTTAGAAAAAGAGAAACCAAAGTTATTACTGACAATTTCTAAAATCTTCAATCAAATGTGCAGCTTCAGTGGGAAAAAACCAACGCTGATTTTTTGCTATATTGTTAGCCAGGTAAGGTCACACAGTATCATTATATGAGGCATTGGTTAGACTTCACTTATGATTGTGAATGCAATTCCTACTACTATACTTAAGAAGAATTGTAATTGGGATTGATGGTTTGAAATGATTTACATTGCGAAGGAGAAATGTAAAATCTGGAAGCACTGTATTCTTGCTGAAAAGAAGAGATCTTGCACTTACTAAACTGACATCCATAACATCTTGACGACCCACACAAATTAAATAATAATAAATAGACTGCAAAAGTGGAAGTTGTTAAAATCATTGCTCAGACAAAAGATATGAGTAACCTGGAATCTCAGTTAATTTAACAATATCAATAAAATAAGTGTCTTTAATCAAATTTGTTCTCCTTTCATTGACATGCTGCATGTAACTAAACAATGTCAAAGAATTAATTAAGTA
Organism: Trachemys scripta elegans; assembly: GCF_013100865.1. Taxonomy (NCBI): domain Eukaryota; kingdom Metazoa; phylum Chordata; order Testudines; family Emydidae; genus Trachemys; species Trachemys scripta. Next base: position 13,711,944 of record NC_048308.1, on the reverse strand, counting down.
AGGGACTGTTGCTTCAGACCTTTACTCACATGGCTAGACTGCAATGCACCTGTTACTTTTTCTGTTAAACATTGTATTTAAGCTTTCTTTCTGTTACCAAATAAGTATTTCAAACTAGATAGTATTGCCACCATTGAAATCACTGAAACTCTTCCCCCTCCCCCCGCCATTGATTTCAATGGGACCAGGATATTTATGCATAATACAGTTCTTTTACAAGCCCCATTTTAACCTGCACCTTCTTACTCCTTTTGTCATCTTGGCATATATGTTACACCTACTTAGCCTCTCTTAGGCTACGTCCTCACTATGGGGGACGGGGGGAGGGTCAATTTAAGATACGCAAATTCAGCTACGCGAACAGCGTAGCTGAATTCGACGTATCGGAGCCGACTTACCCCGCTGTGAGGATGGCAGCAAATAGACCTCCGCGGCTCCCCCGTCGACGGTGCTTACTCCTACCTCCGCTGGTGGAGTAGAAGCATCGATTCGGGGATTGATTGTCGCGTCCCGATGAGACGTGATAATTCGATCCCCGAGAGATCGATTTCTACCCGCCGATTCAGGCGGGTAGTGTAGACCTGCCCTTATAAATCAGGTAAGCAAGTGCAAGGAGTTTAGCTTAGTCCATTTTATACAGCACTTTTAAACGTGGTCCAAAGAAATCAGAGACTAAACAGCTGTGAGGATGAGAAGAGAGACGAGACTGGGGTAAAGCTCCAAATGACAGAAATTGTGCTAGATCTTGCACTGAGAGGGACTATGGGCCTAATCCAATGTCAGTGGAAATCTAAACTTTAGATCAGGCATTATGAGTATGGCAGTCAGTAATCAGATAAAAGAGAGAGGTCAAGAGGCTTCCTAACCCAAACAAGGACTCCCACATTCCAATGAGAATTTTGCTGACTCATCCTTTCTTCTTCTTCATTTTTTTTTTTTTTTTTTTTTAATAAATAGAGTCCCAATGTTTTGACTCTAAACCTGTATCCAAAGTGCACTCTCGGATACATTGAATTCTACAGTTCAGGGCTGCATAAAGAATTATCTCTGAAGCTGAAACAGCTGAGCTGCCAACTATATATTGTTTATGACATCACTGATAAGCCTTGATAAATGTACAGTGTAACCTCATTTGGCTTGCTATTTGTCAAAGGATATGGTTCAATCACTTTTAACGTCACTCCCCCCCCCCCCCGGGCTTATTTCTTAGCCAGGATAAGTGATGAAAAATGATTGCATGTTATGTTATGTTATCTCATTAACACTGGCATGCACCCATACCTTTCTACAGCCCAGCTTCCCATTAATACAGCACAACACCATTCCTGGAAGGAAAAGGCCAGAACTCAATCTATGCTGCATAAAATTAGATAGATGACCAAATATTAATAACACTCACTCAGTACAATACAGACCGCAGCATTCTCCATGAAGGAATAACATGGCTCTTCAACGGTGTAGTATCTGTTTCTCATGCACAAATGTGAAAAGAACTTTGCTACCATTTCCCTTACACACTAATTCCTTGGTAGAGACCTCTACTGCACAAAGTAGGTAAAGAGGTCAGATTTGGATCCTCCTCAAGCAAATACCAGACTAGTGAAATTCCAAGGTTCTGTTCTTGTCACAACAGATAAAGTATAACCAGGCCCTCTAGTCTACTTAGAGCCAATTCCTGTGCTAATGGTAAATAATTTCTGTGGCATATTTTTCTTAGTCCTTCAACGACATTTCTGCAGCTGTGATGTTATATGTTAGCAGAATATCAGAGACCATGAAAAATACAGGCTACTCTGTGTGTGTGTGTGTGAGTATCTCAAATACACAGCACTTGGTGATGAGGACCTTATCAATAGCCCTCCTTTAAGTGCAAAACAGAACTCAATCTTAACTCTGGAGTTTTGACCAGTGCCTCCAGAATGATAGGTCTGAGCCTCAGATGAAAAAGTAGTTCTAAGACACCTTTTCACTTTCCCCAGTTCTAGTGCTAGCCAGGAGTTGAACCAACCGCCAGTGTAAGTTAACACAGTCACAGAGCTATACTCATTTATGCCACTGGTACAGTTTAGAGACCATTTGCTGACCAAGATCACTGGAGCACAGCACCAGTCCTGCCCCCTGTAGTATCATAATACTATCAAAAGTCCTATATAGTGCCCTATATAGTGGGAAGAAAAGTGACATGGAATCTGTACTGCCTGCACAGAAGACACAGGACTTTGGTTTTTAAGATCTTATTAAAAATAATTCTCTTATAATAAGCTTCATGGGACTCTGTTTACCAACCTCTGAAAATTGAACAGTTGATCCAAACTCTGCCATGGTTTTAACCTGCAAATCCAGGGAACCTAAACATCTTTAAAATGAACCTCTAAGCAAAACATTCCTCAGATAACAGAGCCCAAGAAAGATACAATAGCATATTCAAAGGCAGAACACCAACAGCTAAAATAAAAAGCAGGACAGAGAACTAAATGTCCCTCCAGAATAAATCACACTATACACAGTAATCTTGTGTTACATCATAATGTTGCCTGTAATGAAAGGTGACTATACGGATTGGATAGTCTCACTTTAAAGAGATGAAATACTACCCCAGTGTCGGAAATCAAAAGTGAAAGGGCTGATTAAGTGAACGTTAAAATTAGTTAGAGAGGAGTGAACATGGAGCACTCACTAAACATACAAAAAAATCAGACATATTTCCATTGTGAATATTAAAAAGATAACAAAGGTATGATCACATCACAGGTGAATAAAATATATATAAAATGATAATCCCATTGCATGAAGTAATTATGTATTACATCAGCTATAACTGTGGTGGGGGGGTGGGAGTGAGAGAAAAATCCTGAGGTTTAGAATTCCCCTTAGCTACAACTAAATGCATGTTTATCATATTCACTCAAAATTAATTTTATTGAATACAAAAGAGCTGTGATATTGAAGAAGGCATCTAGAGTAGGTGAGGGGTATGAAACTGATATGTCACTATTCGCTCTATTGCAGTATGGTTGCTCTCCATGGTCTTAAGCGCTGTCTGTCAGAAAACTAACCTCAGGGATTTTATTTAATAAAATCCTCTTGCTTTTATAAAGCTTGTAAAATTGGTTTTCCATCCAAAGAATGGTCTGATTTTAAATCTGATTTTTTTTTTCTGAGAAAGGTTTAGAAAATGAGATTCACATGTACTACCCCTCTTCCCTTCTGACCCTATATGAGAAAACAACTTGTGTTGTGTGTGCTATAACTTATAAAAGCCATCTGATTCTTACAAACAGAAAGAGGGTACACAGCTGCCTGAATCTGATTTGGGAATGTGGTTGTGGCCTTAATTTTTTATATACTACGGGTTGGCCTGTCTTTGGAGATCTATCCAAGGATTGGGCCTTCCACATTTGGATTTTCTCATTTCTATACAGTAGGCGGCAGAGGTGCTACTGACCTCATCACTCTATGGGGATTCTGTTAAGAAGGGGATTACCAGTTTTCTGGGGGTGGGAATATGAGAAACAAGGGACATGTCACTCACTCTGAAACTATCCCCTGCTCTGTTCCTGGATTTCTGTGAGGAAATCCAAGTGGGAAGCAAGAAAGCTGGGGCTTGCACAGCCTCCATCTATGAATCCTCAACTGATCAGCCACAGGAGACTTCAGCCATGGAAGGGAGACGGAGGACTAATGGGGCCAGAAGATGTTCTCATCTGAGGAATGAGGTTCCTTTTCCTGCAGATCCCCAAGATCTGTGGACTTGGGAGGGGGCATAGCTTCCAAAATCTGCAGCACCTTAACCTCTTCCCCCAGAGGAAAGGATTTAGGGAGAACATCAGAGTTCTCATGACCTCTAGGCTCCTTCTACAGGTTTGCTTCTGGAGAGGGGTGAGTTGTTCCTAAATTACTATTACTCTAGAGAGAGCTGGTGAAGTTTAGAAGCAGTTGGTGAAATTAAGTCACACCACATTTAGGTGGAGAACCTGATAGTACCATCTCTATATTGTGCACACCTTCGCCAGAGAGATAAAATTTTATCAGTTAAAATTAAATAAAACTAAAATTGTAATTAGAGTGATTTGTTGGGCTTACATGAATCACAAAACTAAGGTTAATCACCTGATATCAGGAATTAGGCCTTGCCCATTGAATTTCAGTAGCTCATGGTCAGTGGTACTAAATTTCCCTATTCCCCTCATATTCTCAGTCATTTCCTCCACTGTGGGAAGTAGTAAAGCCAGGAAGGGTTCTCCTCCACTTTCTGGAACATGATGTTGTCCTCTGTGTAGCTTAAAGAAGATCCATGTTTAGTTGCATTTGTCATCCAACAGATGTCTGCCTAGTTAAGGTCCCCCAAGAGTACAGTATTGTGTGGTTTTGGTTGACCATGAATTGTTATTGTTTCTGTCATCCAATGCAGGGTGTTTGAGGCAGATTCCCAGTGCAATTTCTCCTTTGTTTTTCATTTCTTTTAGCTTTCATTTCCTTTATTCTGTAGTTGTTCTATTTACTATTAAACATCAGTCTTGTAAAAACATCTTACACATAATACCATCCTTATACATCTCCCCTATTTACCTTTCCATATAGATAATGCTCCAGCATACTGAAAATTCAGCTGTGAGGCTCATCCCACCAAGTCCATTCTGCCCAATAGGTCACATGCTTTCCATTATTTGGTATCACTTCTAAATCTTCTTGCTTATTTCGTAAACTTCTTTTATGTTCAGAGAACATAACTTTTTTTTATGAATTTTTTTAGCGTAATTTAAAACATTTATTCATTTTTGGTTTGATAATACCTTGGTCATCTTTTTTTCAGACAAAGCACATATATTAACATTCAGGCTTTTCAACTGTTTGATGAGGAAGACAGCTTTAAGTGTTTCAGACAATGTTCAGAATTTTACATTTGTCACCGTCACATAGGATACCAGAATGGACCTTTTCCCAAGGTTCATTGGTCATTTTTGCCTCTGAGGCAGAAAAATATCGGCACTGAGGAAAATTGAAGATAAGATTGACATTTTTGACTCGTTGTCTTCGGCAGATACTCCATATAAAGTGAAAATAACTTGCATTGGGAAGGTTATTTAGATTGTATGACTGATTGGTGTAATTGTGTGTTGAATTCCTGGGAGCATATGACTTTATTTGCCCGCAACTGTACCTTGGGGATGAAACTTTCACTGAATAAGCTTGTATGTGACCTTAAACAACTTTTAAGACGCCGTTTACATGAAGTAACCCACCTCAAGTCTCCTCTGTTGGAAGCTTGCATTGTGCTGCTCAGTCACAATATTTTTTTAAAAGATAAAAAAGCCAGTTGGCAATGTTTGCACAATAGCATGTATTTCTCATGACTTCTTTTCTGTGTACTTCACCTTTAAATGGACAGAGGAAGCTGTGATCAAAGAGATGCAGCCTGCCTCAGAGGAGACATGCATGCTGTTTGCTTTCGCATAAGGCCTTTACTGTAAAAAGCAACAGAGGGTCCTGTGGCACCTTTAAGACTAACAGAAGTATTGGGAGCATAAGCTTTCGTGGGTAAGAACCTCACTTCTTCAGATGCAAGTGAGGTTCTTACCCATGAAAGCTTATGCTCCCAATACTTCTGTTAGTCTTAAAGGTGCCACAGGACCCTCTGTTGCTTTTTACAGATTCAGACTAACACGGCTACCCCTCTGATACTGGACTTTACTGTGGTTTTCCTGTCTTACTGTTCACTTAATGTAAAATAAGTTGCTGCTCAGACTGAGTGTACATACTTGCTCTTCAGGTATGGAATAACATATCCATTCAACATTAAAATGATAGACTATTTCATTACAATCTTGCAATTCAAAATCATTCAACAGTCAGAAAAAAAATGACCTTAGGAAAATAATATGAGTAAGAAATATGGGAGTTGACTTAGTTATCATTCAGAAAGCTTATAAAACATACATCAGAGCACTATTGGAGCAAGACACACATCAGTATCAATTCATACTAGTAGAGGAATGACAGAAATGTGTACGTTTTAAAAGGGACACAGTTGGCATAATAAAAAAATATTCCTTACTTGTATTATTAACACCAGATTATGAAAATTCAAATCCTGTTAAAAATTAATTTATTTTTCATCATTTGTGGTACTTTCTTACTTATTACATTTCACTCAGAGCTTTGGCAATGAAAACAGACTGAACAATTTCTGTCTGATGAGTCACTTTTACTTTAAAGGTCTCGGGGACTAACTCAGTTTTTCAATGACTGGGATAAAAACATGACAGAGAAATATTTCCACCAATGGAAAAAATAACTTTTTCAACTAGAATAAAGGAAATCACAGAAACATTTCTAATTTTAGACAAAACCTTTAAAAAAAAACCCTCAATATTAAGCCAAAATGGACCCAACAAAGTCCTTGTAAACATTAAGGTTACATTTTATATCATAATTTTTATATAATGAAATTTGAAACTACGAAGTTAGAGACTAGAAGAACATCCCTCTCATTCTTTGACAGAAATATCTGAACCAAACCTATCTCTTGAGAGGTTAATAAATACTAGATTAAGGGCTATGATTATGTCTATTATTAGGTTTGGCATTTTCAGTACCATATGTTAATTTTAAAACAGTTCCAGAGATTATATACATTCTAATAACTATTTCCTCACATTGCAAATGCACATCATTTCCACTCGGTCAAAATGATTATTTTATATTTGAATTGACTTTATATCCTTGGCTCTGATGTTGTGAAAATCGATTTACTAGACCCATTGAGCTTGTGCTAGTGATGTCTCAAAGTCTTTTCATTAGTAAGCACATTTAATATTACTATGCACATAAAGAACAGAGATCAAATTGCTTCGAAGCAGTGAGCAAACTCCACATTACCTCAGTGAATGTGAGAATGGAATTGATATGACCCACTAAGTAAGTGGGGCCCATCTTTGGAGACTATAATGGGGCTGTACTAACACTTTGTGTACAGTTTCCACCAGATGGGGCCTCCCTGCCTGGGAACATGAATGAGGAGTATGGTGTGGAGCAATGTGGATCCTAAGGTTGGTCATTCCTCTTCTACTCCATAGTTAGAGAAATAATGTCTCTCCCCTTCCTCTTGCAAAGATCTCCAGTGCCTAGTCTAGCAGAGCTACTTGGACGGGATGCTGGGGAGATGACCTGCTGGGGATGACTTGGATGGGATGCTGGGGAAATCAAAAGCAACATGAACTGGAAAGAAAGTACTGATGGGGTGAAGGGGGCTCTGAGTCTCACATAAGCTTCTTGTTAACAGAGATAACTTGTGTGTCCCATGAAGGAGAGTCTCAACTTTCATTTAAAAAAAAAGGGAGGGGGAGAGTGAATTCATAGTTCTTTTCCTTTGAAAAGCAACCTTGAAAATTTAAAGTAATATGAACAAATGTCAAAGGACTGCTGGGGTTGAAAAGAAAAAGGAGCTGGGCTCTGTTACAGAAGTGCTCTATAAGGCCCCGATCCTGCAGCTCCTTACATGCTTGCTTAACTTTATCAGTGGGACTGCTCATGGCATGAGCACATACATAAGCATTTGAAGGATCAGGGGCTAGATGAGATGTCTGTATATATGTGAATGGGTAGATAACAGATGTCCCAGTAGATGGCGCTCAAAAATACACAGCATAGGTCCTGAGTGTTGCAAGACTGATAAAACTTGTTGCAATTGATAGCAAATATACTTACATCAACTCAACAGGCCCCACTTCTCCTGCAGGAGACTGAGGGAACCTGAGAAGCCCCAAATATAGAATGTTTTGTAAAATGAGTCAGTTACATTTGTCAGAATCCCCTTGCTGACCAAATCCTCCGGAGCACTGTCCTGACCATAGAAGGTACAAATCAGTTACAATTGCATGAGGCAACACATCAATTTTTTTAATGGATTTTCCTCTAGATCAGCTCACATAGTCTTCAATGAGTACAATTTTGTTTAAAATTTCCATTCCTCGATAATAAGTGAATGACAAACCTCTATAGCTTATGAATAATTTCCCCAGGGCACATCCATATCTATTATGTTTGTTGGGTGCTTGCATTGAAGAAAGAGAGAGCAATATGTTTCCTTCAAGAGGCAAGAGGGAGAATAGGAGCTGGCAACATTTCAGTCCTGTAAGCATTTTAATTGAGAATGCAATTTTAAAACTGAGCCAGTGACGAGGAGGCAGGAACGGGAAGGGGAGTGCACAGTGGTCCCTGGAGCCCAGAATAGGGTGGAGAGGGAATTGGTTAACGGGTTTTTTGAGTTGAATGTATGGAAGGATGAGCTGGGGAATAGGAGGATGTGGCCGGGGTTCTTGAGGCAAGGGAGGAGATAGGTAGAAAGACTTGGTACTGGGAAGGGGTGTGTGGCTTTATTTGGAGCACTTGTGGTAAAGAGATGGAGCTGGTTGGTGGTAGAGAATGGTTGAGGAACATCTACGCTGGAGTTACTATATGTGGTGGGGCCAGGCAGTGGGAAATGTAGGTCTTATAATCCTATTCTACATAGGTAATGGCTATAGGTGGATTATACACTTGCTCCCTATTTCAACTTTAAGACTTAACTCCTTTACATGCATTTCAGGCTGCAAGTCTTTTCTGTAATTCAAGGTCAAAGGAGATTCCACCACACTTCAGAAACAATAATTCAAAGTGATTCAGCTAAGACATTGCAGCTGGGCAAGTAAGTAGTATCCTAGGTACCTAAATACTAGCCTAACTCAAGCACCTATGTGCATGTTATTAGGTCTAAATTGACATCCACTGGTAATAGTCTCTCTGACATGGTCCCCCAGTCCATAATGCAGAAGGTGATCAGCACAGCAACATTGTGGCAAATGGCTTATGTAGTACATCATGATGAAGCTGATACACGTTCCTAAAAAACTGCCCCGCAGTGAAGTCTCATGCCCTTAGATTTCCAAAATCCATCCTTGGAATGTGTGTTTTCCATTTTGGAATTTCACCACTAATTATTTTGTAAGTATCAGGAAAAAAAAATGTTTGGGGTTGGAGATATGGTTCAAGATGAATCATAGGTAGAGTGACCAGATAGCAAGTGTGAAAAACTGGGACACGGGGTGGGGTGTGATAGGTACCTATATAAGACACAACCCTAAATATCAGGACTGTCCCTATAAAATTGGGACATCTGGTCACCCTAGTCTCAGGTAACCTCAGCAAGTGATGTTGGAAATCCAGTGGCACCTTTCCACTGGAACCAATATTAAACCAATGACACAACATGTAGCTATTGGGAAACAGTGAGCTGATGGAGATCATAGAATCATAGGGCTGGAAGGGACCTTGAGAGGTCCCTTCCCTGCACTCATGGCAGGACTAAGTATTATCTAAATGCGATGTGTAAAATCAAGGGCCCATTTTCAAAAGTGATTAGTTATTTTGGGTGCCTCAGCCTCTAAAAGTTATCCCCTTTTAGATTTCTTCAGTTACTGTAACTCACTGGTGCGCCTGTGTTATAGGTCCTTGTGGTCTGGTGTGTCAATGCCACAGTGCCCCATGTGGCCAGGCAGAGCATTGCACCACAGTGCACTCAGTCTGGTAGGGTGGCCACTCGGTCCCTCTGCCCAAATCCTGCTGGGGTTTGTGGGTTTTCTCCTTATTCCTGGTGGGGCCAGCTTGTCCTGGTGCCCAGGATGTCTGGAAATCCCTCAGGTCTTAAGTCTCTCAGGGCATTAGTAGGGGAACCCAGGCCTGCCCATTTCACTGGTTTCTAGCTCAAGGCCCTTAATTCAGACAGGCAGAATGAGAATTCAACAACTCCAGCTTATTCCTGAGTTCCTTCCTACCTCCCCTGGTTTCTGTAGGCTTTTTAGACTGTTGGTCTCATCATCCCTTCTCCAGGTGCTGTCTCTGGGCAGCTTCTCAGCAGCTTGGTGGCCAGAGTTCCCTTCTCTGGCCTGCTTTCTCCTCGGGGAGCTGTCCCACCCCTCTGCTTCCCAGCTTTTATTCTGCCACCTGCTGTGAGGCTGCCAATGATCATTGGCTGGCAGTACGTGTGTTAACCCCTTTATTGCCGGGCCAGCATGGTATATATACACCCCATGACAGTACCCCTCTGTGCCAGGATATGAGTTGTGACAGCTTCCATGTGAGTGCCTTGATTCTTTAGCTCAAGCTGTCACAAGTCATGCACTCAGCTTTCGTGGTCCCCAGTGTGCCAACCAAGAAGGAGACCAGTCACATTATTATAGAAGAATGAGGGCTTGTCTACACAGTGGGTTAATGCACACTACAGGGGTGTGATTTCTAAAGTGCATTATGTGTTGCACATTAATTGGTCTATGAAGGCCTGTTGATGCACACTAAGGCTTGATCTACACTACAGACTTATGTCAGTATAACTACATCCCTCAGGGGTATGAAAAATCCACACCCCTGAGATTAGGTCTATACTACGGGGGAGGGGGGAGGGGAGGTTGACCAAGGTACGCAACTTCAGCTACGTGAATAGCATAGCTGAAGTTGTGTATTTTAGGTCGACTTACCTGGCTGTGAGGACGACGGCGAGTCAGCCGCTGCTGCTCCCCCATCGACTCAGTTTCTGCCTCTCGCTGCGGTGGATTTCCAGAGTCGACGGCAGAGCCATCGGGGATTGATTTTATTGCATCCACTCTAGACGCGATAAATCGATCCCCGATAAATCGATTGCTATCCACCGATCCGGCGGGTAGTGAAGATGTTCCCTGAGTGATGCAGCTATACCGACCTAACTCCCAGTATAAACAATGCTATATTAATAGGAGAAGCTCTCCCATCAGCATAGATAATGTCTTCACTAAGTGCTACAGTGACACGGCTGCATTGGTGCAGCTGCAGTACTGTGTGTAGACAAACCCTAAAAGTTTCCTAGTGCACGTTAACATAGTGTGTATTATGTAAAAGTGTATTAGGAAACTTTTAGTGCAAACCAGCAGGGTCTACACAGACCAGTTAATATACAACACACTAGCGTGCTTTAGAAATCACATCCCTGTAGTGTGCACTACCGCACAGTATAGACAGTCCTTAACATTTAAATCAATAGCGGTCACTGCCTGACCTAAACCGTTCAGTCATGTTGCTGATGCCATTATAATGGGTTTTGTTTAATCCAAGAGGTGTCTACATTTCAGCAGTGGGTGAAGGAAGGAAATTCTGTAGCTGTACATTTTGTACTCCCATAAAGCATCTTGATGCAGAGACTCTGTATTGCTCTAAATGCCAAGCACACTAAGGATACTCAATAAATAATAAATAAATAACAACAATTATAATAAAACACTGAGGCTTCGAAAGGCACTATATAAATCAATAAACAATAATATATGTATCACATAATACATTGTCTGATCTTTTTCTACTTAATCTAAGGCATTAACTTCACTGTAAAGCACTGAAATAAGCCCATATGAAGGTACATTCATTGGCATTCTCCTCCTTCTTTATGCCTAAATATTATTGTGTCATGAATCAAACATTGGACCTAGTAAATGGCTGCCAAGTTTACAAACCATCCTGCTAGACTGTTGCAAGGAAATAGGCAAATAATTTTTAAAGCAATGTGATCTTCTCTGCTGTCTAGTCCTGGAGTTCTTTTTTTATCAGGATTTTGTCAGTAAATATAGTTGATAGTTTTGATCTCTTTAGAGGAATTTTAGCATCTAGAATGTGAAACTCAAAAAAACAAAAACAGGCGGGAGAGTAATTTACTTTAGAAAAACATCAGTTTAATGTCCATCCCCCACAACATTGAGATGAGCAGATAGTACTTGCTTGAAACTGATAAAAGGACTGCTGTGCCAAATTGGAATAGCTTTTAATGCCTGTGCAAGTCCACTCTCTCTCTCTCTCTCTCTCTCTCTCTGTGTGTGTGTGTGTGTGAGAGAGAGAGAGAGAGAGTAATGCCTGTGCAATTCCTGTGTGTGTGATTGTGATTACTCTTCTTTGTGCTTTCTTTGAAAGGTGATAATAAGCAAGAACCTTGTCACATCTTTATCAGTGTTTAAAGAATTTATTGTGGAAAAACTTATTAGGTTTCCTTCCAGATATTATAGTATAATTAGTTTTCTTTTTAAATAATCAGTATATTGAGCCTAACTGAACCTCCAGAACTAAATTTATTATGTCACGGCAACTGAACCATTTCAAGCTAAGAGCTCACCATCTCTCAGAAGCTAAGCAGCACTGGACCAGGGCATTAGTGGGAAGGAGGCCTCTAGGAAAAATGTAGCTACTGCAGGAAATGGTACTGATGATTCATTAGATGTAATTTTCCCATTTGCATCAATATTGAACCAAATGAGCCACTATAATGTAAGGGGCACTCTCCTGCTGTTGTCTTTTGGATGAAGCATATAATATTCCTGTCCCCAATAGAGGAAAAGTCTAGCATAGAGCCGATCAAAATTTTTCAAAGAAACATTTTTGCATTGGAAAATACAATTTAATCTAAATCTAAATTTTCCATAGGAAAATGTCAATCTTACTGAAATGTTTGTTTTCCAAACTTACAATTCAAAGCAAAATGTTTTGATTGAAATTGACATTACACGTCAATCAAAAATGTTGGTTTTTTTTCATTTCAATACTTGCAAACCAACATTTTTCTGAACATGAAAATGTTTAAAAACTGATGTTGAAATGTCAGAATTTCTCCCAGCTTGGAAGTTTTGTTTTCTGATCAGTTCTAGTCTAGCACTATCCCAGTCTATTCACAACCTTAGGCTGTGTCCATACTTGAGTGCATACCCGACTACTGGATTTTGTGTGTGCTCCCCATACTTGTGCCCAAGAGTCCAGAGTCCTACTGGACATTGGTATGATCACATGTACACACACACACATCAGTGCATCCACACTGCTGCTGTAGGTACATGATAATAGTGCCACCATTTCAAAGCCGGTATCCCAGGATTTTCTGTAGCAGAGGGAGATACTTTAGGAACCACTTCACTGTGTTTTGTTGGTAGTGTCCCCTGCCTGCACACATTTGCTGATGGCAGCTCCTAATCATGTTACCTCTCATTGTCATGCCCTACAAACCTCAGTGGAAGACAGCAAGCAATTGGATGATGAGCTAGTTCTACTCCTGCTCTATACAGTGGGATAAATGGTTATGCAGTAGTGGATAGAATTTGGGCAGAATTTTAGGACACATTGAAGATGGCTGACCTTGAGGGTCAATGAAAATTCATTCAGCTCGCACTGTACATATGGTGAATGCCTGTATTGTTAGGGTATGCCCTTTGGTTGACTGTTACTGCTGCAGCAGGAGAACCGGATGTGACGAAGTGGGAATGTTCTTAATGTTTTCTCTGAGTGTAGTGTGGTTGCCTCAGTTTCCTCTATGCATTTCTCGAGTGTCTAGTGGTGTGTGATTGTTGCAGAGCCCTAGGAGGCCGGTGTGATGCTGTCTGCACAGAGAATGGCTGAATCGCAGGAAGCCGGGGGTGCAAGGCCTTGTCTCTCCCAAGGTGACACCGGCAAGGTGTGGAGGGATCACATCATTCTGGAAACCTGGAATGACCAACAGTGGCTTCAGAATTTCCAAATGAAAAAACAGACTTTCATGGAGCTGTGTGACGAGCTTGCACCAATCCTTCAGTGCCATAACACTCAATTCAGGGAAGCCATACCAATTCAGAAGCAGACTGTTATTAGCTAGTGGAAGCTGGCTACACCAGACAGCTATAAGTCCATTGGAAACCACTTTGGGGTCAGAAAGTCCACTGCTGGAGTCATGGATGTGCAGGTTTGTGAGACAATTAGTACAGTCATTTACCTATGGATGGTTGTCATAAGAAAAGTTCCAGAAATAACAGTTGGGTTCCAAACCATGCAGGAGCCATCAATAGCACTCATATCCCAATACTTTGCCCACCAAAAGGGGCAAGTGAGTATGTGAACTGAACAAGTTACTATTTAATCATTCTGCAAGGCTTACTGGACCGCAGCGGTAGATTTATTAATACAAATCTGGGAAACACTGGAAAGATTCAGAACATGGAGGTGCTGAGGAGATCAGGATTTTACTTGAAGTAGGAAGGGCCTTTATTCCCCAGAAATTATACATTTGTGTACAGTGTGTCTGTGCCAACAGCTACTTTGGGGGACCCTGAATACTCACTCTTGCTTTGGTTCATTAAACCATATCCTGACACCAGTGATCCTGGAAAATAGGAATCCAGTTACAAGCTGTTAGAATGGCTGTGTGCTTGGTAGTCTGAAGGCTCATTGGTGCTGCCTAGGCACTTGTCTGGATGGCTATGTGGCACACACTATTCATATAATCATCATCCGCTGTGCAGTACATAACATTTGTAAAGGTAAAGGGAAAAGGTTCTGTCCTGAGCGGGCTCAGATCTAGTCTGGTTTACAAATTCTGTACAGGCAGCTAGATCCCACTTATGTACTCACTGGTTCTTGTTCCAGTGGGGAAGGAAAATCAGGGATGTCATATGTGCACACATCTTATGTAGTGATACAGACTTGCCTCTCTCTGAGCCTGGGGGACCACTACTCACCCCCGGTGGGTGGAGCCAGATCAGCCCTGCCCCCGTGCCGGAAGCAGAAGGGAGTGGCAGGAAGTATAAAAGGCTGGCCCTTAGGGTGATCAGATGTCCCGATTTTATAGGGATAGTCCAGATTTTTGAGTCTTTTTCTTATATAGGCTCCTATTACCCCCCCTCCCCCCCCCACACACACCCCGTCCAGATTTTTCACATTTGTTGTCTGGCCCTGCAGCTCAGTTGGCCCAAAGCCATGGAAAGAGGCAGATGCCTCCAGCCTGCTACAGAACTCTGGAGCTGAAACTGTGCTGTGCAGTGCCCTGCTCCTGGAGGAGATCAAACCTGGAGAGGAGTTGCCTGGCCTGCTGTGCACCCTGAGGAGATGGGAAACCCTTGGACTATGGACCCCTATACCTGGACTGTGGTAGAAAGTAGTCCTACCTGGTCTGGTTTTGCTGCTGGAAAGCAAGTCAACGTTTTTTGGTAGGATTTCCCGCTGACCCAGTGGCAGAATCATCCTCTGACCCACTGGCCAGTGGGTTGGGACCCACTGGCTGTCTTAGCCAGGAGGCTTAGGCAAAAGCCTGCTCCCTCCTCTGCCCCACACAGAGGGCCACAACCATTGGCTGCTAATTGACTGTCATTTGTTGCCTGACACAGCGAGATAGAGTGGCCTCTCTCTCAGCCCAAGCCAAAGGAACCACTAAACTTGACACAGCAGGGAGACAGAGGATGACATCTGCCTGTGCTGAGGGACACTTTCACATTCTGTAAAGCTGCTGGAAATGCACATAAAGGAATATTAGTATATACTTATTTGACTACTTAATTTTGTGAGGGTTTTGTTCCAGTGTAGCTAAAGGATGTTACCCTGTTTCCCCGAAAATAAGACAGTGTCTTATATTAATTTTTGCTCCCAAAGATGCGCTAGGTCTTATTTTCAGGGGATGTCTTATTTTTCAGAAATGAAAAATGCCTTATTATCGGTGGATGCCTTATTATCGGGGAGGTCTTATTATCGGGGGGATGCCTTATATTACAACGAGAGGCAAAACTGTAAGTAGGCCTTATTTTCGGAGGATGTCTTATTTTCGGGGAAACAGGGTAGCTGTTTGTTCATGTGACATAGAATCATAGAAACATAGGACTGGTAGGGACCTCAACAGTCCAGTCCTCTGCACTGAGGCAGGACTAAGTATTATCTAGATCATCCCTGACAGGTGTTTGTCTAACCTGTTCTTAAAACCCTCCAATGATGGAGATTCCACAACCTCCCTAGGTAATTTGTTCCAGTGCTTAACTACTCTGACAGTTAGGAAGCTTTTCCTAATGTCCAACCTAAACCTCCCTTGCTGCAATTAAAGTCCATTACTTCTTGCCTTGTCCTCAGTGAGTAAGGAGAACATTTATTACCCTCCTCTTATATGAACCATTATGTCCCTGCTCAGTCTTCTGTTCTTCTGACTAAACAAACCCAATTTTTTCAGTCTTTCACATTTCTAGACCTTTAATCATTTTGTTACTCTTCTCTGGACTTTCTCCAATTTTGCCACATCTTTCCTGAAGTGTGGTGCCCAGAACTGTACACAATACTACAGCTGAGGCCTTATCAGCGCTGAGAATACTGGAAGAATTACTTCTCATATCTTGCTTACAAGACTTCTGCTAATATATCCCAGAATGATATTCACTTTTATTTGCAACAGTATTACATTGTTGACTCATATTTAGTTTGTGATCCACTATAACCCCCAGATCCTTTTCTGCAGTACTCTTCCATAGGCAGTCATTTCCCATTTTGTATTTGTGCAATTGATTATTCCTTCCTAAGTGTAGTATTCTGCATTTGTCCATATTGAATTTCATCCTATTTCATTCGGACCATTTCTCCGGTCTGTCAAGATCATTTTGAATTCTAATCCTGTCCTCAAAAGTGCTTGCAACCCCTCACGGATTGTTATTGTCTGCAAACTTTAGAAACATACTCTCTCTGCCATTATCCAAATAATTTATGAAGATATTAAATAGAACTGGACCCAGAACAGATCCTTGAGGGACTCCACTCAATACAACCTTCCAGCTTGATTTTGAACCATTGGTAACTAATCTGTAACTACTGTTTTCCAATCAGTTGTGCGCCCACCTTATAGTAGACTTGTCTAGGCTATATTCCCCTAGTTTTTTTATGAGACGATCGTGTGAGACTGTATCATAAGCCTTACTAAATTGAAGATATATGGCATCTACTGCTTCCTCACCATCCACAAGGCTTGTTACCCTGTCAAATAAGGATATTAGATTGGTTTGATATGATTTTTTCATGGCAAATCCATGTTGACTGTTACTTATTACCTCATTTTCTTCTAAGTGCTTATAAATTGATTGTTCGATTATTTGCTCCATTATCTTTCCAGGTACCTAAATTAAGCTGACTGATCTATAATTCCCTCGGTTGCCCTTATTCCCCTTTTATAGATAGGTACTATATTTGCCCTTTTCCAGTCCTTTGGTATCTCTCCCATCCTCCATGAATTCTTAAAGATAATTACTAATGGCTCAGAGATCTCTTCATCCAGTTCCTTAAGCATTTCAGGATGTATTTCATCAGGCCCTGATGACTTGAAGACATCCAGCTTGGTTAAGTAATTCTTTACTTGTTCTTTTCCTATTTTAGCCTCACATACTACCCAATTTACACTGATGTTCACTATGTTAGTTGTCCAATCACTGCTAATTTTTTTGGTGAAAACTGAAACACAAAAAGCATTCAACACTTTCGCCACTAACACATTTTCTGTTATTTTCTTTCGCTCCTCATTTAGTAATGGTTCTACCCTGTTCCTGGTTTTCCACTTGCTTCTCATGTATTTGTCAAATGTTTTCTTATACCTTTTCTATCCCTAATTAGTTCAACCTCATTTTGTGCCTTGGTCTTTCTAATTTTGTCCCTAGCTGCTTGTGTTACTTGTGTTTTTCATATTAACCCTTTGTCATTTGTCCTAGTTTCTACTTCTTTTATATCTGTTTATTGAGTTTCAGGCCATCGAAGATCTCTTGGCTAAACAAAGGTGGCCTCTTACCATACTGCCTATCTTTCCTATGCATTAGGACAGTTTGATCTTGTGCCCTTAAAAGTGTCTCTGACAATTGACAACTCTCTTGAACCCTTAGACTTGCTTCCCATGGGATCTTACCTACCAATTCTATGAATTTGCCAAAGTCTGCCCTCTTGAAGTCCACTGTCTTTATTCTGCTGTTTTCCCTCCTACCATTCCTTAGAATCATGAACTGTCTCATTTCATCATCACTTTTACCCAAGCTTCCTTCTACCTTCAGATTTTAAACTAGTTCCTCCCTCTTTGTCAGAATCAAATCTAGAATGGCCTCTCTTCTAGTCCTTTCTCCACCTAAAAAGTTGTCTCCAATGCATTCCAGGAACTTGTTGATAATCTGTGCCCTCCTGCAGTTTTTTCCCCAACAGATGTATGAGTAGTTGAAGTCCCTTATCACCACCAAGTTCTGTGTTTTGGATAATTTTGTCAGTTGTTTAAAAAAAAACTATCCACCTCTTCTTCCTGGTTAGGTGGTCTATAGAAGACACCATCACCCTTGTTTTTTATCCTTTTTATCCCTACCCAGAGACTTTCAACAGGTCTGTTTCCCACTTTATCTCAACCTTGGTGCAAGTGTATACATCTTTGATATACAAGAAAACACATCCTCTCTTTTTTTCCCCTGCCTGTTCTTCCTGAATAAGCCCTACCCTTCTATACCAATACTCCAGTAATGTAACATTATCCCACCAAATTTCTGTGATGCCAGTTATGCTGTGTTTGTGATTATTCACTAGCATTTCTAGTTCCTGTTTATTCCCCATACTTCTCAAAAAAGCACTTAGCACTTCCACCTTTCCACATTTTCAGTTATTGTCTTTCCCACATCTCTTCCCTTTTAGCCTGTCCTTCCTGAGCAATCTGTACCCTTCTATATCAATACTCCAGTCATGTGTATTAGTGGTGATTATTCACTAGTATTTCGACTTCTTCCTGTTTATTCCCCATACATCTTGCATTAGTATATAGACATCTAAGATGTGTATTAGATTTCCCCTTCTTGTCTCTCTTTTATTCAATTTTCCATGTTACCCTCAGATTCCGACCCTTCATCCAGGCGTCCATGTTTTAGACATACACTGTTATTGCCAATAAGTTTCCTCTTTCTTTGTTATTGTTCTTTGGTTTTATTTTTCAATGTGTATGAGGAAAGCCATTAAGACACTGATCAACCCCTTTTATGTGTTTTAATTCAGTGGTTCTCAACCAGAGGTATGCGTACTCCTGTGGGTATGTAGAGGTCTTCCAAGGGGTACATCAACTCATCTAGATATTTGCCTAGTTTTACAACAGGCTACCTATAAAGCACTAGCAAATTCTGTATAAACTAAAATTTCATACAGACAATGACTTGTTTATACTGTTCTATAGACTATACACTGAAATGTAAGTACAATATTTATATTCCAATTGATTTATTTTGTAATTATATGCAAAAATAAGAAAGTAAGCAATTTTTCGGTAATAGTGTACTGGGACACTTTTGTATTTTTATGTCTGATTTTGTGAGCAACTAGTTTAAGTGAGGCAAAACTTGGGGATACTCAAGACAAATCAGATTCCTGCAAGGGGTATAATATTCTGGAAAGGTTGAGAACCACTGTTTTAGATATCTGCTACATTGAAAAATATGAGTACTGTACTTTTTAAAGCACATAATACATGCACTGCACTTTCCTCGTCCCTTCCATGTATCTGTAGGACTTCAGATATTTCTGAACCTTTGGTGGCATGGTTTGGCAGCTCCTGGTGGCATGGTTTCACTTTTGGGAGCCAAAGGTCCTGCCACTTCAGAGAGAAGGAGAACATTGTGTATTTGGCCATTGGAAAAAAATCCCTCCACATTACATAACCTTGATGTAGAAGGCCACAATTTTGATACTTTTCAACATCCCAGGAATGTAACAATCTCACTATCCTTTTTGTAGCCCATGAGGAAGGAGATGAGAAATGCACACACATGGGGCACCACTATTTTTCTTTTATAAAAGTGTTTGGGGGGGGAATAGCTTTAGAAGCCAAATGAGTAATTGTGGTTGATCAAAAATAAATTAAATCATTGATTTGTAACTCTGCCTCACTTGAGGATCATTTCAGGCTGGAGTAGAACAGTCCGAACAGCACTGCTGTTCAAACATACAGATACACAGCAATACAGAGCTTATTATCCATGGAGGAAAAGTCAATGCACAGTATTTCAAATGCTCTTGATATTAAAATCAGGAATTTAGCATTAGAGCAAGAGAGGATATTGGTGGGCAAGGTGTGGGGCCCATTGTAACTTACCAGTCTGAGGTTCTGGTTCCTGCCACGGCTTGGGGTCCTCCTTGGGTTCATAATGGGAGGCTTCTTCAACCAACTGTTCCAGATAAAGGTACAGAATCACATGCTCTGGGTCTTCTGAGACATCCTCCATGGTCCCTGCTGCCTCCTCACCCTGGTCTTCATAGGCATCGTCAGACAATGAGGCTGGTGGGATTGAGGACTGCAGTGTAAAACTGTTCTGCTGTGGTCAGTGCAGCATGCCACTACCAGTGCACAGGAGATTGTGTAAGGGTCAGGAAGAAAGGGTTCAGTGCATTGAAGCAACGGGGGTGGAGGAGTATTGACACTTGAGACCTGGTACATGCCCTTTACTCCTGATCACACTGCAAACTGGCACAGCTATGGGGCCATATCAAAGCTAAGGTGTATACTTACCCACACCCCTCAGACGTGCTAGATTACTTGCCCTCTGCTCACCTTGAGACACCTGCTTTTAGGGTTTAAGAGTGGACAATATGGGGGTTATAGCACATGTACGCTTGCTAGCATAGGCATACCTTTAGAACACTGTCCTTCACCAGCATCCTGGGTACAAAAAGGCCTTAGCAACTAGAGATACCTAAATACTTAACTGTGAGAGAGTGAGCACATCACTTTTTGCTGGTCCTGGACAGCGCTCAAATGGGCTGGTGAAGTTTTGCTTTCTACAGAGAAGAAGCGGAGAAGTTGGTAGAGAGAGCTGACTATTTCTCTTCGGTCTGCCTCTCAAACATGGAGCTAAGAAAACATAGGTCTATGTTTAGATGGTAGCTCATGCTAGACACATGTGACCAGATCCTCAGCCAGAATAAATCAGCACAGCTCATTGATGTCAACCGCGCTTCAATAATTTACACCAGCTCAGGGTCTGGCTCATAAACAGGTAAGGGCAGGGGGGACAAAGATGTCCTTTAGGTCAAAAAGGTAAGAGCCAACAGAGTTCTCAGGGTGTCACAAAAGAGTGACTCTCCAGGTAAAATAGCTGAGAATTAAATAATCCCAAGCACTGGATTCATTTGGTAGCAGGACTTGAAGGAAGATCATTAAGACTTCAGATCTATTTAGTTTGGTATATACAGTCAGGACTGGAAAACATCATTTGATACAAAGGGGTTGTTGACAAGGTATCTGGCAAATACTCCAAAACATTACTATTGGCATGTGTAGTTAACAGATGTTAGAAATGAAAAGCTGACAGTTTTTATGGGATAATTAAATCTGTTTAGTTGACAACTGCAGTTTAATTTAATCAAGAGTAATAACCCCCCATAATTTCCATTATAGTGATGTGCAGTTTTCAGCTAGGGCCTGGAACAAAACAGAGCAGAGCTTTGTCAAGGGCCTTCAAATAAAATGTTGTTGATATTAAGACTACTAATACATTAACTCTGACGTTCTTACATTCATTTGTTGCTGGGAGAATAAAAGGCAAAATTACAAGTTGGTGGAAATTGTTACAGAAAAAAATTGTGGTCTATGCCCAAGAGACAATGATGGTATATGAAGTCAATTGTCAGCTATACCATTACGGAGAAGGGAAAAGATTTTGTATCTTATCTTAGAAGGGTAGCTAATCTAAATAGATGAGTCATATTCTGTCACCTTCACCCTGACAGCATGGAAGGGTTTGCCATGAAGGGAGTATGCAGCTTTTTTGCAATATGGAACTCTGTTGGATGAAATGGAGAGACAGAGCTGAGTATCATTAGCATGTTGAAAACACTTACACCATGTTTCTTCACTAACTCTCCCAACAGTCCCAAAGAGGAAAGGTAATAAGGTGGACCCTTGTGAAAAGCCACATGAGAGAGACCTGGGGCAGACAAGTATTGCCCAAAACAACCCTTTTGGATTTTTCCAATAAACAAATAATGAAGCCAACAAAAGACCATGCCATCTATCCACAATCAAGTCAGTACGTGAATCAACAGCACACCTGAAACAACAGTATCAAAGGTACTTCAATAATGTCAGCATTGGCATGTTATATTTATCTATTGCCAGGAGGAGATAATTGATGTGCCACCAGTACAATCTCAATGTCATAACTGGTAAGAGGCCAAAATGAGACATGTCAAGGAGATTTAAGGTATATAGGTGCATAGAGTTTTCTTGCCACAATTTTGTTCATAATCTTAGGCAGAACTGTAAAGTTTGAAAGAAGTCTATATTTGGCCAGGATGGCTAGTTGCATTAAGAAAGTTTGTATACACGCTTCCTTAAAAGCACTTGGCATTCTGCTCTGCTTACAGGAGGCACCAACAATCTCCACTAACAAGGAACCCATTATTTCCCCTACTAGCCTTCAAAGGCCAAGACAGAGATGTGTCTGAAGCACAGATTGTGAATTCAAGTTATCCTAGCATGTCATGAATCTCAGTGGACACTACCTAGATAATCTCAAGCAGACATTCTACCTTCCATCAAGATCCTCATCTGCCAGCACAAACACAGGCTGTGCAGTCTGAATCCGATCAGTTCGCTCTGTAACATAGGAAATGTTCTGACAACAGGAAATCATCCAATCAGACTCTAAGGGAAGACATCTTAAATTAACATAAACTAGGTTGCCCACTACATGAAATGAACCTACTATTTGAGATTTTATAGGTACTATAGTTAAGCAAACAAATCAATTTTCTGCCTCTTACACAAGCCCTAACCTTAGCTCTTAAGAAACCTTTATTGGCAGTTGGTCAGAGATCAGTTAAAATGAATACTATGTCATTATAAATTAATACTATGCATCAATAAGGGATTTGGGATAAACCCTTTGCTAGCTCTGTGCCATTAGGTGGATGTCCTGATATGAGAATACTACTTCCCTGTGCTTATCAATAAAGTAGTATTTCCCAACCTTATATAATAGGGATAAATATGTTGATTTTAAAAGTTAGGATGGAAAAATAACCTACCATAAATTACTTGTCATGGTGACCACTTTATGCTGTCACAATATCTTCTACTGTGTGTGTCAATACCAGGCATTGGGTCAAATTGTGCACACTTTATCTCTGCACTTCAAGAGAAAGATAACCTGTTTCAGAAGGGACAAGACAGAAGTACTCGTAAGCACAGTCATTAACCCATTATAACTTATACTGTTTTACAATTATAACTTACAGTGCTCCTCCTACAAAAAAAATATAAAGAAGTTTTCAAGTGCTCACAGATAGTGTGGAGTAAATGGGGTGGGAGGCGGGGAGAGGTGGCGAGGGGTAAAGATACCCTTGAGTGTTTTACTTTCCTGACATTTACTGCATGTCTAATATTGAAAACTTGCTTGTGCCTAAAAATGTACATTGGAGAAAGCATTCAGGGAAAGTTCAATCTTACAGAAATGATGGCTGTTAAGACAATTACCCTGTGGCATCCATTTTAGAACTTCCAGCCCTATATGTTCTTGGCAGAAGACAGGCTATATACCAAACTATTCAGACCACTTCCCATCTTCATGAATCAGTATTTTTCAGGCAGTCATGCTAGCAGTCCCCCCTTATTCTCTATTCTTTGGCTGATTTTCATTGTATGTGCTTAGGAAAGCTGCACACTTCTTCATAAACTATCATGTGCTGTCTCCCCAGAATTAATGTACACATTCAAACACACTTGGTAGAAAAGTTTGTAAAATATGATATTACAAATACAGGAACATCTGTTCTAAAATTGGAAGCTCTATAAATTCATCAGTGGATGGATTCTTGACATTGATTGAGAAAGCAATATGCTCTCAATATAATAAAATTAATACTTGCTATTTTTCAAAGTCAGCTAAGGTATAGATTGGTTTGTCATTCTTTTAAAGTTGAGTATGTTCTACATAGAACAGTGTAAAAAAATCACACAGCATGAAAATATTGAAATTTGTCTTTCAAAGCTGTTTGACAAAATGGGGAAAACATACTTCCCTCATAAAAGAAAAAAAATGTGGTTTCAAAGATTTCACCAAAAAAATGTTTTTCTTTCAGTGAACCTAAAAAAAGTTATGTATCAAAGTTGAATGGGAGACTGGTATGAAAGAGTCAAAATGATAAACTAATGTATCTTGTATTTTCCCTGTCTCTTCATCTGAACCCTGTCAGCCTGCTCAATGTTTCACCCTATCACAGCAGAGAGACCTTAGACAAACAGGTGTCATGGGCTTTGAAAGAAAAATGAGAAGAAATTTAGATAAGCCAGAAGGAGTATTTATTCCTAAGTGCTGTCTTGTATTTTGGTTAAGTTTATTTCTAAAGAACATTTTGATTGTTTGTTTTTTGTATATTGTTTTCTTGACAGAGAGGAAGATGGATGAGAAATATGAGCTAAGGGGATGCTGAGAAGCAAGGAACTCCCATTGACCTGAAGAGTACGAAGGGTGAATATGTAGGATTTAGGAGAATGCAATAACAGGAACACCGGTCATGGGAGCAAATGCACTGGCACTCTAATTCAGCGGTTCTCAAACTGTGGGTCAGGACTCCAAAGTGAGTCACAACCCCATTTTAATGGGGTCACCAGGGCTGACATTGGACTTGCTGGGGCCCGGGGCTGAAGACGAAACCTGAGGGGTCTTTAGCCTTGGGTGGCAGGGCTCAGGCTACAGGTCCCCAACCTGAAGCTGAAGCCCTGGAACTTTGGTTTCCCCCCCCACACACACTCCATCCCCTTCCTGCCCCGGGCATGGGGTGGCGTGGCTTGGGTAGGCTCAGGCTCGGTCCCGTCTTCTGCAGTCGTGTAGTACTTTTTGTTATCTGAGGGGGGGTCGCAGTGCAATGAAGTTTGAGAACCTCTGCTCTAATTACAAGTCACCAGAAAAAAGAGACAAGAGTGGGAAGAATAGGAAAATTCCCATTGCCATCACTACATGAAGCCTCATCTTTGCTCTGCTATAAACGATGTTTGGAAATTGGTCTTTCACTCAGTTTAAAAGAAAAATAGGCCCAAGCTTCCATGTTCAGATCTGGATCTCCCATTTTCCTCAGGGGAGTTCAGATCCAGGGTTTGAGTCTATTCCCATGGTTCCAGTTAAAATGGTTTCCAATGCAGTAGGACTGACTTGGCGGGGCCGCACAGAAGGAAGTAAGGCCAAGATTTTTTTTACAGTGTTTAGGTGTTGCTGCATTCAGCATTCTTGGACCCAAGTCTTATTTTCAAAAATGACTTAGGAGCCCAAGTCTCACCGAAAATCGAATAGACTTAGGTTCCTAAACTTACTTAGAGTTTGTAACACTGAGCAAAGCAGCATCTAAATGCCTTTAAAAATCAGAGCCTAAGTGGATAGTGACGTTATTACCATCATTCCAGGGTTAAAAGGCAGAAGTATTCATATAGTTAAGAATTCTCATACATCTTAGCAAGACCCAGAAGGTCTGGAGAGCACAATGATAGCATCAGCACCAGGAATTCCAGCAGCAATTTCTTGGAGTTACTCCACGAAAGTGGAAGGTTCTCCTAAAATGATTGGTGCTCCAATAGGTGAATTGCCAACATGATTTTGAGGAAGCCTTAGGAGGAGTTCAAGATATTTCAGTATAGCTTAAAAAAAAAAAAAAGGTGTGGGATCAAGAGACATAGGCATTGAAGGAAGGGGAGATCAAACCTACATATACTCCAGACCTCAATATTGACATCAGAGGAGGACTTAGAATATTCACATAACTGGAGGGGTTGGATTGATCTGTTTGGTCCCATGCTTCTCTGGAAAACTACAGAAGATTTTCAATTTATATTTTACATTTGCCAATAGAGAGAGACAACAAAATTTGTAAATCTCCACTCAGTATTTCAGCAGCCTGGAAAGGATTTAATTGGAGGTTTACTCTTTTGCAGTCAAAAGAGGCACTAGCATTCTTAGCTCACAGATAACTTCAAAAAGCAATTCAGCTTCTCAGATTTGAGCTCCTGTTTGCTTTTTCTATGAGGATGTTCAGTGTCACTGTAATAGATCACCAGGGCTGCTTTCCTCTGATGTATTGTTGCAATACATCATTTGAACTGTGTCTGGCAGGAACATGAATTTCAGACATGGACTATTTTATATGTTTTATTTGTGGACAATCTTAAGAAAATCAATGTGGAGTACAGAAACTCACACTGGAGCTTGAGAAATTCAGCAACGCCTTCCAAAATCCTTAAACACCTAAAAGCCTCACAAAAGTTTGAGAAGCACTGAACACAGGAGTAAAGGCATAACTATCTATTCAAATAATGACAGATCTGAAGATTTGACTGGGTTTCTGTTCATTTCTAGTTCATTCATATGGTGTCTCAGGACCCTAAAAAAGTATGCATGAACTTTCCCCTCTTTTATTCTGAGCCCTGCCACTTTTCCTCATAAATTACTCCTCAAATAATGAAGCCAAATTGCACTGTATGAGCATAAACATAAATGGATCAGTCTTTATGCACTTAACAATGCACACTTACATAGTCCTGGGAATTAGGAAATGCTTTGCTGATAGAGGGAACAGTCACACGAATAATAATATGGCTTTCTGCTCCAAGTGAAACACATCATGGAAAATTCCAACTGTACAGCCATTAGAGTTGGACCTTGGCTTAACTTCTTGTGCAAAAGAAAACATCTAATGGTGCAATGCGGTATACAGAGGTAAAAATAACTTTCCTTCTCCTCCTTACAACTTCCCCTATTTAAAAGTCCAAGGATCACATTAGCTCTTTTTGCTGCAGCGTTGCACTGGGAGCACATGTGGAGTTTCTTCTTCTCTGTGACCCCCAAATCCTTTTCAGAATCACTGCTTTACAAGATATAGTCCCCCATTCTGTAGGTATGGCCTTCAATTCTTGTTCCTAGATGTATAACTTTGCATTTGGGTACATTAAAACTAATTTTGTTTGAATGGGTCCAGTTTACCAAACAATCCAGATTGTCCTGTATGATTGCTCAGTCCCCACTCCGCCAGTCCTTGCCACCTGTACATTTTCTGAGCAGTGATTTTATATTTATTTCCAGATCATTCACAAAAATGTTGAATAGCACCAGGCCTCATACCAATCCTTGCAGAACTCCACCATTTAATGATGATTCCTCATTGACAACCAATGATTTAGATGTCAGCCAATTCTTAACCCACTTAACATGTGCTTTGTTGATATTGTATAGTGCTAATTTTTTAATCAGAATATTGTGCAGTACTAAATCAAATGCCTTACAAAAGCCTAACTGTATTACATCTATGCAGTTAAATGTGTAATCGGTCAAATGTGTAATCTCTTCAAAGAATGAAATCAGGTTTGTTTGACAAGGCATAAATCCAGGTTGACTGGCATTCATTATATCCCTATCCTTTAATTCTTTATTATTTGAATCCCATATCAGCCTTCCCATTCTTTTGCACAGGATTGATATCAGGGATGTGACCTCTTAGTCACCCTCTGGGCTGCTGCGAGGGACTCCAAGACTCTGTGTCCCTGGATCCCCAGGTATTCTGCACTCCCCGAACCTCAATAGTTCCTCCATTGGCTTCTCTGGCACATGTCCCAGGCACTGACTTTCAGTCTGTTACTCCTTCATGGAAATGGAGCCCCAAAGTCCACTCACATAGGCCCCCAAGACCAGCACTGATATCCAAGATTACCCAGTTGCTTAAATACACTGTCACAGTTTCAAATGTAACTGCACTTTTGACCCCTTCCAGGGTCCACTCCAGAAATACTTCTGAGGTCCCAGGCCTCTAGCCTTCACTTCTCTCTGGGCAGGGACCCAAGCCCACTTCCTTTTGACCGGGGCTTTTAGCTCATGGTCATATCAGCAGCAAGCCAGTCTGCCTAAAGGCTAGAATCTGTACTTCGCTTTCTCTCAGAGGGCGGCAAACAGTGTATGCCAGAAGTTACATAGTACTACACAGCTCTGTCTCAGCAGAGTACATTTATTTTAAGAACAAAAGCATCACAGAGAAAAAATATATAAAAAAAACAATAACTGGTATGACATTTTGTACCTTGGGGGAGCACCCTGTAACTCCCATATTCCTCATTTATATATAATTGTGATCTTGAATATAAAGCAGGCCGTGTGAGGTATCAGGGGAAAGGTTATGATCTGCTGAAAGTCAGTTTTCTATCCATATATGTATATCATTAATGCATCTGAAGTTATGAGAATTGTGTTGTATGGTTGTCACTAAAACATGCTGTAAGTTGGGGACTCAGCCAGATATTAACTCCCCAGAGACAACAGCAAGGAAAGTAACCAAAGCCCAGGCGGGTGTCAAACAACCCATCAACAGCCATTGTCCAGCAAGGGAGCTACAATTCAGTGACTCATCTGCCTAAGGCCACACCAGGGGAATTGCCCAACCTTGCCTGGGGACTCAGCAATGCCCATCAGACATTCTGCCGCAGTACGTGGCTTGTGGGCTGGAACATAAAGCCTTCTTCCTCCTAGGTCAGCTTGCTTCTTTTGCCTTTGACCACTCTGATCACTTCCCTTGGAGTCCTTGAGGCCAACTGGGCTCAATAGAGCAGGCAAGGCCCCGTGTCTGATGAGGACCCCTACATGGTGAGTTGTTTCTCTCTCCTTTTGAGATAGACACAAAATGACCAAAAGACCCCAGAAAGCTCAGCTCCTCCCACTTTATAACCTTCAGGGCTATTCTGTCAGGTGACACCATTGCCAGCTTCCCAAAAGATCACAATCTCCTGCCAGGTGACTTTGTTGCCAAGGTAACCTCATTCCACTGGGTAAGAGCTAGTCCATTGTCTAGCGTAAATAAATTTCAAAAAATGGCTATCCCCAAGTAAAAATGATCAGTGTCAGTCTTGCATTACTGTGCCTTGAAATTTCAGTCCACTGTGGAGGCAATAACACAACAGAGAAGATAACTACCCTCCACATTCAAAATTGGAGTTTGCAGCCTGACATAGAGTTCATAATCTCACACTGAATTCACACATTGTATAGACATTTCCAAATCATCACAGGCTAACCAGCCTATAGTTATACGAGTCATCCTGTTTGTCCTTTTTGAATATTGGTACATTAGCACTCTTCCTGTCTTCTGGAATTTCCCTGATATTCCAAGATTTATGAAAAATTAACCTCAGCTAACCAGAGATCTCCTCAGCCAAGCGTTTTTAGGACTCTTGGGTGCCAATGATCTGGGTCCACTAATTCAAAATTGTTTACCCCCAGTAGATGTTGCTTAACAGCCTCTTCGGTTATTTATGGACAGAAAAGAACTCCTCATATGATACAAGTACACCATCCTACTTCTTTCCAAACACAGAACAGAAATAATTACTGAATACATCAGCCTCTTCCTCATTATTATTAATAGAGCTGGTCAGAAAACTTTGACAGAACCATTTTCTGTTGGAAAATGCAGTTTTGTCAAAGTAAAAACGCTTGATGAAAGTGCGTCCATTTTACTGACTTTTTTTGGAGAAAAAAAAACAAAAATATTTTGACATTGTGGAAATGTCCCATTTTGACATTATTGAATTAAATGTTTTGATTTTTTAGTCTGAAATGACTTTACTTTCTAAAATTTTATAATCTCTACAAGCTCTCTGACAGTTTAGCCAGGGATGGTCTTATGCCTAAATATTGTGGGAGAGGTATATGCAAGACAGAGTCATCTTTATTTTAAAAACATAACTAATCTTCCCTTTTATGTTTATTTGGAACAAGAACTGTCAGCCCCAGCCAGACTTGATTCAATAATCAGTTAATTTAAGTACAAGGATACCCACGGATGAATACTTTTTACAAAGCAATCACTCCATATCTGATCTTTCAGTACTTGTCTTCAAGGGAAGCCTGCACAACAACTTTAAAAGGAAAGCCTGGGAGCTTAAATTCAGACACCAGAAACCATGGATTTAACAGGGACACTGGTTTTATGGCTCATTGTAACAATTTGTAACACACCAAATTGCCTGCCTACTTCAAATAGGGTGTCCCAATTTTATAGGGACAGTCCCGATTTTTGGGTCTTTTTCTTATTTAGGCTCCTATTACCCCTCATCCCCGTCCCGATTTTTAACATTTGCTGTCAGGTCACCCTATCTTCAAATCCTTTTTGCATAGCAATCTAACCCCAATTGCCAACTTCATTTAAAGTGACCGCCTTCACATGTTACCCTTCTGCTTAACCATCTACCCCAAATTGTATTTAGCTCAGACACTCTGCTTCCTTCCCACTCCCGAAGAAGAGCTCTGTGTAGCACCAAAGCTTGTACCTTTCACCAACAGAAGTTGGTCCAATAAAAGATAGTACTTCACCTATCTTGTCTCTCTCATATCCTGGGCTCAACAACATTGCAAACAACTATAAATACAGTCACTAAACAGCAAGCACTAGTAATCATGTGCTGCTTGCTACTGCTGCTAGCTGGGCTTTTCCTCTCAACATTCGACATTTGAATGAGGCAATATTGTTTGACTGCAAAAGTGCAAAATGGTACAAGCTATACAGTTTCCTGTGGAGTTGCTCCAGGACTCCTTGCCATGATTCTGTCCCTGACTGATCTCTCATATCTTATCCCTTTCAACATCAGCTCCTCATTCATTGTGAAGTATTTTCTCTTTAAAAAACCCACTAAGTCTCTGAAACTTTGACTTTTTCAAAGCTTGGGAGCCAGACAGGGAAGAATAGGCCCTGCTCTTACAGTCCTGTGCTGCAACCATGGGCTTTCTATGATATGTCCGCTGAAAAAGGAGGTGATGAGAATAATCAGGAGAAAATAACTGCCCTCTTATTTCAACAGTCATGACTGTTCAGGTACAGCTCTTCTCAGAGTTATCATTAGGTCTTTTTTTCAGTCAGTTCAGGTGCTGTGCAGTAGCTGTGGGAATATACGTTGGAGGCTGCACTTTACCTACTGAATAGACCTACTTTCACATGAGATGACAGTGGCAGTACAAATGCAGGTGCTGATTGCTGTCAGCTGTGTGGTGCTCCTGTTCTTCTAATATTGTGGTCAGTAAATGGAAGGGTTTTATTCTTCCTGGGTTGCTCAATTCAAACAAACATATTTTTCTTTAAGAAAAGTGGCAAAAGTTGTAATTTCTTTAACCCTTTGCCATTTTAAACACAAATTTCCTGTTGTTAATTTATTGAGGCAGACTGTCTGTGCTCAATGCAGGTGTCAAGGAAAAGGTTACAGATTCATGGTTTGAGGTTGTACTGTTACCGGGCAGCTTTAAGTTGCATCACTGGCATAGGGGCCTACAAGCTCTGCTCCAGTGGGGAAATAGGCAGTGTTGTGTAGCTCTGCCATGCTTCTTCTCCTGCACCCCTCCTAGCCCATCGGGGGGATGTGGTAGAACTAATGCAACCAGCAGCAGCACAGATGATGTGCCCATGGGGAGTTCCCCTCTAACCGAGGAATTCACTGTTGGTCTAGGTTGACCAGGTGTCCAGTTTTTGACCAGAACATCCAGTTGAAAAGGGACTCTGGCAGCTCCAGTCAGCACTGACGACCAGGCCATTAAAAGTCTGGTCGGCAGGGCTGCAGCACTAGTCCTTACCTGTCCTGGCACCATGCTGCACCCTGGAGGCAGCCAGCAGGTCCAGCTCCTAGGCAGGGGGGCCACGGGTCTCCATGTGCTGCCCCCACCCCGACCACTGGCTTCACACTCCCATTGGCTGGTAACTGGCCAATGAAAGCTGAAGGAGCAGTGCCTGCAGGTGAGAGCAGCATGCACCGCGGATCCTCTTGCCCCCTGCCACCTAGGAGCCGGACCTACTGGCCGCTTCCAGGGTGCAGCAAGGAGCCAGGACAGGCAGGGAGCCGGCCTTAGTCCCTCTGCTGCACTGCTGACCGGCAGCCTCCTGAGGTAAGCCCACACCCCAATCCTGAGATTGGGATAAACCCGAACTCTTAACAAAAGAAGGGATGCTGCTGGAGCTCAGCTCTCTTCCCTCATGCCTGCCAGAGCCTTTCCCCACTGCTGGAGCCTTTCCCTGAGGTGGGGAAAGGCACAGGCAGCAGTACACTACACTGCTAAAAATAGCTGTGTAGATGGGGGCACTGCTTGTGCATGTAGAGAGCCGTGTAAGTTCGGGTACGGTTATATTCTATTTGACTCAGCTGTGCCTTGCTGTCTACACTGCTATTTATACCTATGCTGAGGACAATGCAGTGTTTGACAGTGCAGTATAGACGTACCATTAGGGAGCAGCCTGTTTTGTCTCTCTCTGTTTTGGGGTTCTTGTATCATTCTGAAATTTTAAGAAATAAAGTAATGGTGTATTGCAACCTTCCAGGAAGAGTATTTATGTTTTTAGCTAACTTTTCTTATGCTGTGAATATAACAGAAACCACCCACAGTTCTTGGCTAAGAATGTGAAAGCTAATTTCTAAAGCCTGCTTTTTTTTTTTAGCAAAGTTACAGATAGAATCCGATGCAACCTACTTAAGTATTAGCAACTAACCAAATTAGTTCCTGCTTAACTCACAAATACAGTGTCATGCATTTGCATGGCTCTTTGCAAGCTGAGTAAGACACAAGAGGAGCACAATGCAAAATATTGGACAAGAGATCAGGGAAAGCAAGGTGTGGGGGTTAGTGATGATGAGAAGATGACAGAAGAGAAGTGAGATTAAGGAGGGATTTGAAGGAAGGGAGAAAGAAGGCAGACAAGGGTAGGGAGACAACATCAGCAGTACTATGGCAGAAGGTTGGAAGCTGAGATTTCAGGGAGATAAAGGTAGTGATAGGGTGAAAAGGGACGTGAGTGTGAATGGAGGGAAATGAGGGTAGAGATGTAGGTGTGGGCAAGGTTACATAGGACCTCGCAAATGAGGATAAACAAGAAACTTGAATGTAATGTGGTAGGTGACCAGAAATCACTGGGGAGATTCAAAGAGAGGATGTCAGAGCAAAGGTGGAAGAAGGCTTAAAGGCGTGGGCAGATATTGCTCAAACTATGCGGCTATCGGCTATACCCTTCCCAAACTCAAGCCATCATCAGGTACTGCATATCAAGTTCTTAGAAGGCAGGCAGAAGAAGGAAATCTTATATACTTCCTCAAAGCACCACCTCAAATAAGAGATACTTCTGGGAGTGATCAGTTAGCACTGTCCATCACTGTGCTGACAGACCTGGTGGGGGGGGGGCCTCTTTGGAGCAGGATATTATATTGCCTTAAAGTCTCCTACTGTATCCACAGTTACCTTCACATAGGAGATTGTTTTCCTCCTACAGATGTTTCAGAGGCTAGAAAATGCTAGGTTATTGCCATTTCTTTCTCTCTATTTTTGGGGGGGGTTGTTTGTTTTTTTGTTTAAAAGGGATGGTAGGATGAAACATAGGATAAGAAAATCAGCTTGGAGCCATTTAAATTAAATATCAGAGATGAACTTAGATACTGGTAGTAGCAGTGCTGAGTTTTAGCCAGGGGAGAAACACAGAGAAAGAGAAAAATAGACTGTAAGAGAAGTATTACTCTTATCAAGAGCACAACAATATAATAACCTAAGAGATATGGGGGGGGGGTAGAGAGAGAGAATGTGTGTGCAAAAGAGAGATTGGGTAAGCACTTAACCACACATAATATGAACATAAGCTGAAATCATGACTGAAGTGTGTTTAGGAGACAAGTCTGGAGAATGGGTAAACCTGTTTTTCAAAGACAAAGGTCAAAGCTGATGCCTCTAGCTAGGTGTCATCAAATCTGATGGACAATCACCTCTCAAATGGCCAATCTTTGGCAAGGAAGGGGGACAGGAACAAACAGATCTGCAGCTTAGCAAACAGCAGCATGAATCTTCTTTCACTACCAGACTCCTTGACTCCAACCTCACAGCAGAAATTGACTGAACTATAAAATGAGAGGCAAAAATACTCCAAGTTCTCTCTCCTTACCCATCGATCTTTCCCACCTAAGACGACAAAAGAAACAGCCTTTGGCCTTTGGGGACAGATCCTGGCCTGAGAGTTTGATCAGCTATGTACTGAAAATATGTGGTAAGCAACTTCACCTTGAACCAAGTCTATTCTGTTAAGTTTAGAAAGCGGTTTATCTTTATTTTTCTTGTAACCATTTCTGACTTTATTGCCTCATTTCTTGTACTCACTTGAAATCTCTCTCTTCATAGTTAAATAAACTTGTTTTATTTTTTTAATCAAAACAAATCCAGTGTTGTGAATCATTTAAGGTGGCAGCCTATTGTATGTTGATCCCCTTAGACTGGCAAATGGACCTAATATATCTTTACTGTTCAGGAGAGGGCTGCACTGTGCAAAACACAAGTGTTTTTTGGGGGGGAGGAGAAATCTGGAACTGAGAGTGTGTTGGGGTCACCCTGCAAGTAGTAACCAAGGCTGCTGGAAGCCAGAGTGTGGCTGGTGATTGCTGACAGGCAGCTGGGGTCAGAACTGCTGAGCCAGGGCTGTTGCTACACAGATACTTAGGGTGTGACCTACATGCTGTTTGGCTGTTTGTGGGGAGCCAAAGCAGCAAAATTGTATAGGGCACCCAGGTTGCAGGGCAAGTGATGACTCAGCCCCTTAAAGATCTGGATTGCACCCTGGAATGTCATATATACTTATGTGCTTACGTTTTATTGACTTCAATGGGATGTAAGTATTTGCTTATATGTTTGCTAGCTTGTTTGGTCCTATTTTCAATTGCAAATTTTTCCCTCCACAATATGTGGTTTCAGCAAAAATAAAATCATTTGTAGGAAAATGTCATTTTTGACCGAAAATTTTGATTTTTGGATGGAAAATATCAAAACAAAATGAAACAAAATATTGTATTATCTATGCAAAGAAAATATTTTCATTTCATTTATTTGTTACAGTTCAGTATTCAAAGCTGGAGAGAAAGTCAAACCAAAAACTTCATTTCAAATCAAATCTAAATGAAAAACTTTCCATTTGAAGCTAAATATAATAAAAATTGTTGTTTCGTTTCATTTAGAGGTTTCCTATAAAAAAACAAAGAAAACAAATCAAACAAAAAATTTCAAATGAACAATTGTCATTTTTCACAGGAAAAAGGAAAAAAAATCCAACCTGCCTATTATTTTGATACTGAAATCCTTGCACTGTAGGCAAAATATGATAGATTTCATATTACTTTTGTTTACTTATAAACAATACTTCCCATTTCTATAGCACCTTGTTTTGAAGGATCACAACGCTATTTACAAACATTAAACAGAAAACACCCCCTCTGAGGTAGGGAAATATTTTCTAATTTTACAGATGGAGGAACTGAAGCACAGAATTCTGTGTCAGAGCCAGGATTAGAATCCAGATCTCTGCTGTCCCAGTCCTCTTCTTTAAACATAGGATTGCTTTTCTCCTATTAAAGGTGACAAACCAATCTGGATGAAATAAAAACCTCTTTTGAGTCTGAATCCAAAACTCAAACTGAACTTTCATTGAAGTTCTGAAAAGCCTGGAGTTTTTAATTTCCCCACTGTTTATCATTTTATCTGTGCATCCTGGTCTGTCTAGGAACAGAAGCAAAAGTGGTGAACATATTAGAAAAGTTATTCTTGCAGTATGTCTGGCCCAAACAGAAGCAAAAAGCACCTGCGATCTTTTGAGAAAGCATGTTCCTATATGATTTCCCATGAAGTTTGGCAAACCCCAAAGGTTTCAGCAATGTCTTAAATTTGAAGACTTATTTAAACAGACGGTCAGATCACAGAAGGCATAAAATGGAGCTTTATGGAGCTATTTTGATTTACATCAACTGAGGATCTGGCCCTGAATTTTTTGACATTTACTCCTCACATATCACCTGTAAGATTCTAAAAAGCATTGGATTAGAACGTCTCTTTCAATTTCTCTTTCCTATATTCTTGCTTGTGTTTTCAAATTAAAAGCCAAAGATGTATTGATTTCCCCTAAATGTAATTTGAAGACATTTAGAGCTAGAGTATTTACTCTTTATTCCCCTTTGACGTGGAAGCTGCTTCTTGTGTGATGGATTTATTATATGCATTTTTAAGTAAAATTGTACAAAATATACGTTCATTTCTTTTTTAAGTGCGTTTAAATTGCAAAACACCCTACAATTCTTTTGTGGAGTCATTATGTTAATATAAATAGAAATATTAATCATGCTTATATTCCACAGTGTGGGTTTTCTGTTTCCCCATATAACCGAGGTTGTTTTCTCAAATTATTGCCTCTACGCCTTCTCATTATGATATGACAGAAATCTTGAATCAGTTCTTTTAAACTTTACTCCTCTGATGCTGTTTCACAAATACTATATGTCCCAGAATAATTATAGACAATGAAAAAAATGAAGCTGTTATACCCATCCCTTATGTTCTAGCTGTAACCTTTCTGGCAGGTGGAGTCAGCAACAAAAGGCCAGGTTCAATATCTAGGGGTTCCTCTTAACAACGCTGTCATAACTATAAAGGGAAGGGTAACAGCTGTCCTGTGTACAGTACTATAAAATCCCTCCTAGCCAGAGACTCCAAAATCCTTTTCCCTGTAAAGGGTTAAGAAGCTCAAGTAACCTGGCTGGCATCTGACCAAAGGACCAATAAGGGGACAAGATACTTTCAAATCTCGGGGGTTGGGGGAAGGCTTTTGTTGTGCTTTTGTTTGGGAGTGCGTTCGCTCTCGGGACTGAGAGGAACCAGACACCAATCCAGGTTCTCCACATCTTTCTAAACAAGTCTCTCCTATTTCAAACTTGTAAGTGAAAAGCCAGGCAAGGCATCTTAGTTTTACTTTGTTTTCTCAACTTGTAAATGTACCTTTTACTAGAGTGTTTATCTTTGTTTGCTGTACTTTGAACCTGAGACTAGAGGGGAGTCCTCTGAGCTCTTTGAGTTTGATTACCCTGTAAAGTTATTTTCCATACTGATTTTACAGAGATGATTTTTACCTTTTTCTTTAATTAAAAGCCTTCTTTTTAAGAACCTGATTGATTTTTTCCTTGTTTTAGATCCAAGGGGGTTGGATCTGTATTCACCAGGAGTTGGTGGGAGAAAGAAAGGGGGATGGTTAATTTCTCCTTGTTTTAGATCCAAGGGGGTTGTATCTGTATTCACCAGGAGTTGGTGGGAGAAAGAAGGGGGGATGGTTAATTTCTCCTTGTTTTAGATCCAAGGGGGTTGGATCTGTATTCACCAGGGAATTGGTGAAAGGTTTCTCAAGGCTTCCCAGGGAGGGAATCCATTGGGATGGTGGCAGCGGACCAAACCTAAGCTGGTAGTTAAGCTTAGAAGTTTTCATGCAGGCCCCTACATTTGTACCCTAAAGTTCAAAGTGGGGATACAGCCTTGACAAACGCAGAAAAAGAACTGGCTCGAGCCCCTACCCAGTAAGGTGGGGAAATCTAATACTTCTAAGAGGCAACACTTCCCCCCTCGGAAGCACTGCATCTGTGTATATCAAAGAAAACATCTATCACAAGGGAAAGGGAACCCAGCATTAATTTGGGAAAGCCCCACGACCCCATTCAAAAGCATGGGACCATAAGCAATGTTGAGCAGTGTCCTTTGTCTCAGTTTCCCATCTTGTGGTGGGAAAGTCCGATGAATGATTGTCCCTTAACATACCGCTCTCTTCTCCCTCTGCTGCACCCTACTCACAGTTTGGCTCTCCTGGGCTAGTGAAGATCTAGAGTTCAGAGATGCATTCATGGGTTTCACGTCCTACCCCTGGAGTGGGGGGCATTGAGCAAAGCTTCTGCTGCTGCCTCTGCAACTGGCTCACAGCTGCTGTTGCTTCTCTGCTGCCACTGCTTCTCTGCCGTGGCATGTGGCCACTGTCTTTCTGCTGCCACTAGCCACTGCTGCTTGCTGCTCTTGCAATGTCACATTCTGAGGTTCCACCACTTAACCCAGCTCTTGGTGATTTCAGCTCTCAGCGATTTCCTCAGGGAGTGTGGAACCTCACAGCCAGTGTAGTGTCTGTATGGTCTCCCATTGCCCCACACAAGGTGTATGGCTTAGCAATCACCCACCAGAAACAAGAACTCTCAATTGAGTCTTATCAGCTCTGCCATTAAATACTGGAGAGGGTCAGCTCAAATGTTGTCTAGAACTTTTTGGGCACAATCCACACCTCCAGGTAGGAACACGTGTTCTTACCCACTCTCATCTCCATTAGGATTTGGCATCACTACCCCTGCTTAGCAAGTGAGGTTCAGTTGAGGGTGACCCCTCAATCAGGACATGCTAAACACATTTCTGCTGCCTTTACTCATACACTAAGGATAACAACATTTCATTACCCCATGCATGCAAATACTACAATGATTTGTAACCCCAAACCAGCTTCATCTGCTGTGCACCTAGACGGAGTAGGTTTGTCTGTGCAAACACGGTCTGCTCCTGGAGTCTTTTCCTCCAGCTCATCACTAGATGTCAGGGGAGCTCATTCAGATCCTGCTTATATAACCATCAGCGTACTCAGCCATAAAGAAAAAGGAAAAGGAAAAATCAATCAAGATGGAAAAGGTGAGACATGCAATGATGAACTTACACTTTTCTCTCCACTATTAATAGCTTGTCAGCATACTATAATGAAATACATATTTCACATAGCTGAATGCACACATAGAAATAATCATATAGACAGATACTAATCTCATAAACAAAAATAATCTTATGCACATCATAAAAAAAACTATCCAGAACATTATCAGACACTTAACAGTCAACTAGCTGAAGTGTATGAAGTAATTAGATATGTTTTTTTCCCTAAATGTCATGTAAATAAGGTAAAAGTACAAGGCAAAATTCTCCAAGTTCCGGAGTGACTTAGGAAACTAAGTCCCATTGTCTTCCAGTGGGCATTAGGCTCCTAAGTCATTCAGATACTTTTTATCTATAGCCCAACATTGTAAAGCTGGGCTTTGATTTTCAAGGGGCCAAGGAAGTTCAGTGCCAAATTCCTTCTGAAATTCAGCGGGAGTTGGACATGTAACTCCCTCGGGCTCTTTCCAAAATCCCAGCCTATCTAAGTTAGGATTCTAAATTCATATTTAGGCACCTAAGTAATTCTGGCCTGATTTTAAGAGCTATCAAGCTCCCACAACTCTCACCCGGATCAATTGAAACTGTAAGTGCTCAAAGTGCTCAGATCAGATTTATTTCAGCCCTGAAACGTGGATTTCGATGGTTCACTTTAGACACCCACGTTTGGATGTTTTGGCCTAGCTATTTAGGTTTCAGCTAAGGTTGGCAGGTGTCCAGTTTTCAACTGGAACACCCGGTCGAAAAGGGACCCTGGTGGCTTCGGTCAGCACTGCTGACCAGACCATTAAAAGTCCGGTCGGCGGTGCTGCGGGTCTAAGGCTGGCTAGGCCCTACCTGTCCTGGCACTGCGCTGTGCCCTGGAAGTGGCGAGCAGGTCCGGCTTCTAGGTGGGGGGGCCACGGGGCGCCACACGCTGTCCCCAGCCCAAGCACTGGTTGCGCACTCCCATTGGCCGGAAACAGTGGCCAACGGGAGCTGGGGGGCAATGCCTGTGGGAAAGAGCAGCGCAGGCAGCCTCCTCGCCTCCCGCCTAGAAGCCGGACCTGCTGGCCGCTTCAGGGGCGCAACACATGGCCAAGACAGGCAGGGAACCTGCCTTAGCCCCACTGCACAACTGACCAGGAGCCGCTCAAGGTAAGGCCAAGCTCCAACCCCCCCCCCCCCCCCCCCACCCCCCCCCCCCCCAATATGGAGCCCCCTTCTACACCCCAAACCCCTCATGCCTGGGCCCACTGGAGAGCCTGCAGCCCCAGCCAGATCCCTCATCCCCCTGCACCCCAACCCCCTGTCCCAGCCCAGAGCTCGCACCCCCAGCCGGAGCCCTCACCCCCTTCCACACCCCAACCTCCTGCTCCAGCCCAGTGAAAGTGAGGGAGGGAGGGGGAATGTAGTAAGCGGGGGTGGGGCTAGGGTGTTTGGTTTGTGCGATTAGAAAGTTTGCAACCCTAGTTTCAGCATTGCCTTTCATGAGGGAGAAAGCGCTAATAACAGAAGTTTCCTGTTTTGTAGCCACTTTAAATAGCATTTGGATGCTCTGCTTTGTATTCTTATTGTGTTGGTTACCTTTGCAGATTTTTTTCCTGTGTGCGTTTTCCAAATTTACCAATAAAATTTACAGCATTGGGTTTTGGGTTGCTAATTTAAACATTTTTGTCATTTATAGAGTAGAGGCATTTGGCTGTTTGTAGACAGTAAGACCTTTGGTTGTAAAACATACTAAGTTGATTACACTGAAATATTCTTGCTCTGAAGACTCTTTGCCTAGATGCTTTAAATCAGTTTAAGTTGCCACGTGAAAGCTTGTGAAACTTGGCTTTCATATTCTAACTGTTGATCAAGATGGGCTTCAACTGGAACACATGATCCAAGCCTCTTAAAACTTCATCTGAACTTAGATCTGAAATTGATGACTAAGGCTCACATTTAATTTTTTACTCCACTCAGTATATTTGCATCTGGATACATAGGGAGAATTTTCCATCACTCCTAAGATTCCTATTTTGTCTGCATTTTCTTTATCTTCTGCAGGTTTGTAAATATGATTAGTTACAAATGCCAGACAAGTCTGGATATTCCATCTTGTTACTGTGATGTAGAGAAAAAACAGGCTTGATTCATTCAATGTTGATGTACTTTATTTGTGCAAGTCCAATACAACTAGAATATGACTTTTAAAATGTCACTAAAATGCTGCATCATAAGGAAATTCCTTCACATCAGGCACATTTAATCCAGATTCTCAAGTAAGAGACTAAAACTGAGCCCGTGGGGAGATTTAACCAGCCGAACTCAATTCACACATCCCACCAGTTCAAAAGCCTTCAGTTTCACTCTAGCCAACCCCAAGGGAAAGTCTCTAGTCTGAGGAACACCTCTGAAGCACACTCGCAAAGTGAGGCTTTTTATAGTTGCCTGCAAAGCACAAGCAGTCCACAGATAAACTAAGCCCTTCTACTATTTCATCCCAATGAGATCCCATACAGAAGTGGGCTGCTGTTTCTCTGTCACGGAGGTGGCCACTCTGCCACAGATACTCCACCATGTTTATGAAATGGGAATGAAGGTGCTCCTTTGAGGGAGGGTTATTCAGCAGTACAACTGCATCAGCACCTTGTTGGAGTGGCCAGTTCTGAGTAACATGCTCTTTATGCTGGAGGATCCCTCTTCTGCTGACACAGATCTTAGAAAATATGAAGTCCTATGTAAAGTGCAAGTATTTTTACTATTACTACTGCAAGAACAATGCTCATGCTCAAGATGTGTGGTCAGTTCTGTCCCTATTCTTCTTACAGGAGAATTAAAATACACCAGTGAGCTCCTTCTGCATCAATTTTAAGATTTTCATCCTAACCTCCAAGGCTCCACCCAGCTCCAGCCTGACTGACACATTTGCTCTCGTTTCTAATTTCATCCTCTGTTGTGCCCTCTGCTCTGCCAGAGTGATGCCAAACTCACCACCCCCTTTGTTTTCTTCTCCTGTTCTGACCTTTTTAGTTCTTTATAGTTCACCCCTATAAGCAGAAAGCCTCCTCCCCTTGACTCAGCGGGCAAGGTGCTCACCATCACATCATTCAAATCCCTCCTGAAAACCTCCTGTGCCTGCAAGATTCACAAATGACATCGCCAATGGAAAAACATTCATTCATGGATTACAAAAGCAAATTCCATTAACCACCCTCCACAATGTTATACACAGGATATCTGTCCCTTATCTTCTGGTCTCCCAGATACTCTCTCTTTTAGGCCATGATCCTGCAACTGGATCTATGTGGGCAGACCCATATGCCCTTATAGAGCACCCTTCAATTAAGTGGGAACCAACTCAGACACAGGGGCCTCTATGTACAGATCTGATTGCAGGATTTTTACTTAAAGTCTCCGATTTTTTGCAGCTTTTCAAAGCCAGACGTCAAACTCGGGTCCATTAAAACATTTTGTTTCATCTGACCATCGGTTAGCCTAAATTTCAAATTGAAATGTTTTTTCAAAACAGGCAAATCAAAATTTTTTCATTACAAAAATCTGAAACAGGATGGTTTGGCAATTATTAAATTTTAACATGTTTTTGAGTTGAGAAATTCATCAAAACTAACCTGTACCTGCAACAGTTTTGGTTTCAATTAATTGACATTTTATCGATGGCCAAATGTCTCATTAAAAAAAAAATCCTGATTAACTGTAGTTACAACTAAAAAGTATTCTTTAAACCAGAAGGACCACGGACACCCAGTGTCAGTAGAGAAACTATGTAAGAGCCAATTTAGTTTAATTAAAGATGGCTTGGTTGTAAATGGTCCATTTACCTTTGCGTTGTCTCGATGCATTTTATAATGTCAAACTCCCTTAAGTACTTGCCTTTGTTTGAAATCCCAAAATGTACAATGAAATTGTATCCTGGTCAAGATCCCAACCAGCAAAACATTTGTGCATATGCACTCTCCTGATCTGAAGTTAGCTTCCCTGGTGCAAATTGTGAGGTTGCAAATTGTATCCTAATTTTTGAACTGTGGGTGAAAATCTGAGAAGTCCTGTAGTTTGAGGTATGGGTTTCTACTCACATTTAAGTTTTGGATGTGACTCTACATCAGCTCCCATTTAATGATCTCAAAGTGGTTTACAGCTGTTAACTAAGCCCCCAACTCAACAAATAACTTAAGGATATGCTTAATTATAAGCATTCGAGTAGTCCC
Organism: Trachemys scripta elegans; assembly: GCF_013100865.1. Classification (NCBI taxonomy): domain Eukaryota; kingdom Metazoa; phylum Chordata; order Testudines; family Emydidae; genus Trachemys; species Trachemys scripta. The sequence goes on along the minus strand of NC_048308.1, from coordinate 13,669,409 downwards.
ATTGAAGTCAATTGGGACTGCTCTTAAGTGATCAGATGAATCGGGATCTTTATAAGCCTGAGATGGGTAAGGATTATCAACGCCCTTAATCCATCACTGAAATACAGCCATGTCAGTTACTTCTTGGATGGAACACAGCAACACAACATCATAGCTTAGATTATAAAGGCAAAAACCTGTTACCAAATAATCTGTACACATTATGACATTTAGAATGCCTAACATTTAGATAGCACTTTTCATGTCCAAATAACTGGAGAAGCAGGTTTTTCTGGCTCTTATCCCCAAAGGGCATGCTGGTGGAGATTTAGGGGAGTTGCTTTGCACTGGCAACTCAGCCAGAATCCCTCCTGATCAATGTTTGCACCCACCTTCTTGGCCTGCACTGCTGAAAGGACAAAAGGGAATTGACCTTTTATCTAGCCATCATAGCTACCTTCCTTCTATACCCTGTCTAGGCAGCCCAGGGAAGGCCTAGTCATCAGTAGTACTTGTGCTACAAATCAGGGTTGGTGTTAGTATCATTCACATTGCTGTACTTTCATTTCACTAAGATCTTGTCAACTGAACTTCACACTTTGCTGTGGCATGAATCACTTTATTTCACGTTGGCTTCACTCACACACTTGTGCCTTTTTAATTCCAGAGTCACTGGAGTTATGTTCTTGATTCAGGCATGCAATATTAATTGCATCGTTGTGTAAACATTCCAACACAACTCTGTTTTGGGTATAATTAATAATTCTGTTTGTGCTCCAGATCAGTTTCACTTTAGATTCACCCATAACACATGCAAGATATTTCAGATATTTTGTGTCTATTTCTTCTTTAAAAAAATTCATAATCAGGAACTGTTTTATAGTAAAATTAATTTAATTTTTATAGAGAGGATTGGTTCTCTTTTTGCTGTATCAGCTCTCAGACTAATACTAACAATATTTTTGTTCCCACTGCTCCCCACCCCCTGCTCAAAAATCAATAGAATATGGAGTCAAACACAGGAATTTTTTCTATTAATAGTATAATTTTATTATTAACTCTGGGGAATGGAAATTACTGAAACACATTTCATTCAAGTTGCCTTGTCTGCCTAAGAATCAATAGCACTGTTTCCTAAAAACAAAATGGCTATGTTGCCAAAAAATTTCCTTTCTATGTCTCCGCTGTGTTTTGCTGTTCTTCTAAAATCTTATCTGTTTGCAGCTCTGAATGTTATTCTGTTTCCTTTCATGCTATTCTGTGGTTCATCTAGGATTTTGTTGAGACTTTACAAGGTCTTACAGAAATCTGTTGGCTTCAGCTGGTGACTGTAAAAAAAGTTGGTCATCTGATTATTTTCAATTTTTGCTGGATATTTGTAATTGTGCTGCAGCATCAACATTCTTAAGATCCTGGAGAAGAGATATGAAAGCTTGTCCATTTCTCGCTGTTTCTGGGCTTAAATCCAGGCATACAAGAAAAAAGTCCCAAAAGTTAAAAAAAAAAAAAAAAAATTCTGTGGATCCATCTGGCATAGGCTCGAATCAATGCCCTCCACTGATAGGAAAGCAAGTTGAGCAGGGGGTTGGACTAGATGACCTCTTGAGGTCCCTTCCAACTCTGATATTCTATGATTCTATGATTCTATGATTCACAAAAGGACTGGGCCATGCTCCGGAAGCTCACTTTGATTGTGGTGCCATAGAGCCCAGTTCTAGTTTTACTGGCATTTCTTCCTTTAGAACCCAAAGTGATGTAGATAATGTGGTGTTTCTGTATCGCGGTTATGCTTTGCACCAATCCACAGAGAGAGATTCCCATTGATTTCAGTTGGCTTAGGAGCAGACCTTTAGCATGCCACAATGTCAAAAGAGGAACCGCTGGCATCCCTAAGTAATGGCTCCTTTTGCAGCTTCCCCCACTCAGTGGATACCGAGCGCAGCTAGGTGCTGACCCCAAATCCACTGAAGTCAACTGAAAGATTCCCAGAGACTTCAGTGCACTTTAGCTTGAGGTCCTAAACAGTGAGTCCCATATATCAAACAACAACAACTTCCACGGAGATACATTAGGTTTCAGTTTGACCCGTAAAATGTCTCCCTCAGATTTTATGCATGGAATGGAATAGGGACACTTTTGTTCTTCTACTAGCTAATTAAAAGGTTTTGCCTCTATGCTTGTTGGTTTCACAATAATAAAGATGGACAATTGATCCTTTTTTCCCCTAAGGAATCCCATGAAACATGCTGGCTTTCTCAACGTGTTTACATGAATGCTGACTCTGAAGTTTTTTGTTTTTTTATAAAGATTCAGAGTTAGAGTCAAATTTTGAATTTTAAAGAGGCATAAATGGCTCTGTGGGGACAGTAGGTGACATTATACCCAAAGAGAAAGAGATTGACTCAAGCTTTCCCTAATACTTCAGCTCTCTCTGTGTATGTCTACACTGCACCTGGGAGAATGCCTCCTATCCCAGGGCCACAGACTTTGTAGTGTCGACACAGGATTTAAAAATTTGCTCAGTTCATTCTCCCTTTCCTGCCCCCCTTGCCTTTGTCACATCTCCTACTTCTACAGTTCCAAGGTTTCAGCTGAGACTAGAAGTGGTAGCTCTGAAATACTGAGATAGGTTATTTTTCAATTTTTCCACACTGACGCTGCAAATGAAATGACATGACTGATACAAAAACAACATTCATGAATCTATGAAAGGAGCCTAATTTCCATCCTGATTTGCAGATCAACAAAGGAAATTGGCTTAGACTGGGACAAGTGTCCCCAAACCCCCAGAGGTTCAGTTCAAGTAAATCTCTGAAACTTTTGAGGACTGCCCATCATTAAGAATTACACGTCCTGCTACTAGAGCTCACCATAGGAAGCATAAGACCCTATATGAAGACAGATTAGTGTTGGCTTTAGTCAGGCTTCCAGAAAGGACAGCATATATTAGAGTGGAGAAGGGTCTGAGAGCTGGGGGAGCTTCAGGATAGTTTGTCAACAGTGATGGGAATTGTCATGGGGGTGGGGAAGAATGTTAAGGAAGGTTTTAAAAGTGATAATGTGGATTTGATCAGTAAACTCAATTCGGGGGGGAGCAGTGAGATTTAGTCCCTAATGGATAAGGCACTGACATTCCTAGCCAAGGACTGTGTGTTCTAGTTCCATCTTGAGCAGAAGATACTTTGGGTAGGAGGCTGGTCTAATGGGCACAGAAGCAGACTAGAACTCAAGGTTCAGTTCTGACCTCAGCTACAAACTTCCAATGTGACTTGGGCAAAACACTTACTCTACCCTGTGCCTCAGTTCTATAGCTCTACACCTGAATTAGGTAACTTCCCTATCTCGCAGGGGTGATGAGAGTATGAAATCCATTACTGACTGTGAGGTGCTCGGATACCACAGTGGTGATGACCACATAGACCTGTCTCCAATTGTCTTTTAGGATGGAGAGGGGAGGATGTGGTAGCAGACTAATTAGTGTGAGATGCTATAAGGATGTGCTGACAGGATAGAGCTGTGTAGCGCTGCATACTTTGCGTATGAATCAGACATGCCCTGGTTGCTGCCAGTATGGTCCTGTATACACACGAGCTGATACATTTCCCCCAAAGATGCACTTTTTTGGAACAGTGGTGGTGAGAAATCCTTACCACAAGTAAAAGCAGGGAATCTTGCCACCTACTTAAAAACCCTCTTTATGCATTCACTCTCATAAACCTAAAGATCAGAGATGCTTCGTATGAATACTAGGGAATCTTTTAAAAGTGGGTCACTTTTCTACATGTAGCAGAGTGCAATATTAATCGCTGGCTTCCAATTTTAATTGCCTCTCTAATGTAGACTATGAACGTCTACCTTCAATATTTTGCAATTCAGTGACAGTAAGTTGAAACATATAATTTGGTTTCTCTAATTGTCTGATTGTATAGAACTTTTTATTGTATTGTTATTGATCTTTTATGCAGTATTTTACAAAGCTACACTAAAATAGAAGTAGTACATAAAGAAAATAATAGTATTATGCTGGTAGTCAATAAAAATTACAGAGTGGATATAATATCACAACTACACTATATTACAAAGCAACCATCGCTCACATGGTTCCTCACAGCCATCAAGCAGACTATCATCCTAAAATAAGGTAGCGCTCCATTAAACAAGACTTAGAGATCATAAAGGGAGGAAAGTATTCCATGTCATGGCCAGGCAGAGCTAGAACAGTATCAATTTCTAGGGAAAACTACTTTTTACAGAAAAAATGATACAGAGGATCCGATTCTCGATAACATTATAGCCCTTTACTCCATTTGGCAGTGCAAAGGGACCTTAAATTGGGCATAAATTATATGCACTGATTTTAAGGGTCTTTTACACTACCAGACTGATGTAAAGAAGCCTCGGTGTAAATAAATTCAAGCCCAGAGTATGTCAGGAGGCAAAGTATCAAACCCTGTATATAAACCATACTGTCACAGCCTTGTCTTTATGTATATACTACATCTGGTATTTCAAAATGAGTCTCTATAGCTTATTAAATGCATTTTAGATGGGGCAGCACATTTTCTTAATGAAATTCTAGACATTATGGGTCAGAGTTTATGTTACAGTCCAGACTAAAAACAGCACTGTACTAGCAACTGTGGTGATCATGGATCTCAGAACACTGGTAGATCTGAGAGAGAGGGAAAAAAGGCTTAAGAATATTGATTTGGTGTGTTGTCTATTAGACTTAGTCAATAAATAGCCAGAAAAGCCAACGGATTCTTTCAGTTGATTCACAATGTGTGATGCCGTAATGGTTTCTTATGTGCACTGGCTCTAATTAAGTTCCACCATAAGCAGACTGAGCAGTTAAGACAGAGCCACTGTTCATGTTGTCCCACTAAACCCTTCCATCCAGACAGTCACTGGACTAAATTAATTCTTGCTAAGATAAGGAAATGCAATTGGGTGTCCCTAAGCCAACCTAACCCACCATGGCCTTGAGGTTTCTACCAGTGGCAAGCAACTTCATTCTTTACCAGGGGGCTCAGAGAAGTCTCTCTAGGAGGCAGGCTAACTCAATACACCCCCAGTTTCTATAAGCACACCTCCTCCCTAGTCAGTTCTGCATGCTTTTGGCTCTACATACATATCCAGCAGAGAGTAAAACTGCTGACTCCTTGTTTAACAATGACCCTGGTTAGACCATCTGAGGACTGAACCCAACCCCTGGACTGAAAATCTTCAGTTAAAGGCCCAGGTCTCCTAGCTCAGAGACAGTGGCAGAGTTCCAGCCACTAGAGAGAGATTAAGAGCCTGTAACAGATATCATCTCAAGATGCTCACTGTGTCACAACATGGGCCTGCAAGTGCATGGCCCTCAGCTCTCTCTGGGGTTCTTGTAAGCCGTCACCTGCAGGCCAGAATACTTTAATTAAGATTCCCCATAGTGGGATTTTCATTTATTATCTCTCATATCAAACAACTCCTTGTTCCAGCCCTTGTTCCCCTTGTTTCAGGATCCCACAGCCCTCCTTTCTGGAGTGGGGGGTCTGCTCTGTTAACTCCCACCTGTTTTCCCTCCTTCAGACAGGAGTCCCACAGCCCTCCTCCTTCTGGGGTTTGTGCTGGTCATTCAGGCTGGCTGCAACCTTCACTCAGCTTCTCTTCATTGGCCCCTTTCAACTCTGTCCCTTCCCCCTGGCCTGGGAGAGGCAGGTAGCCCTCACTGCTTCCTTTGCCTCCCTGGAGGCTTCTCTTTTACCTCCAAGCTAGGACTGATTTAACCACATGAATTTCCTGTCATGTAGCTACACTGATCTTCCCTATATGTGGAGAAGGGCTGAATGAATCACAGGTGGACTGTTACCCCTTAAAGGGACACTCACCCTGTAACATTGCCACTCTGTGGCACTAATGTCTACACTCCCCTTTTGGAAACTAAGGGGGGTCAGACACAGTTAACACTTCAATTGGAGGCCCTCTGGGAATAGATTCCTAGATTCTAGGACTGGAAGGGACCTCGAGAGGTCATCAAGTCCAGTCCCCTGCCCTCATGGCAGGACCAAATACTGTCTAGACCATCCCTGATAGACATTTATCTAACTACTCTTAAATATCTCCAGAGATGGAGATTCCACAACCTCCCTAGGCAGTTTATTCCAGTGTTTAACCACCCTGACAGTTAGGAACTTTTTCCTAATGTCCAACCTAAACCTACCTTGCCGCAGTTTAAATTCCATGCAGATGACCTCACTAGCAGTGTTAATACTTGAACTGTTGCAACCTTTTTCCTGGTGGACTTTCTACCATCGGGGCACTATGACAAAGTCTTCACAAGTGGGAGCCATTGCAGAGCTTGGAGTGAATCAGGACCACTCTCGCATTCTCTACCCATCCCCATATCTGGGTGGCAGAGAGTCAAAGCTAGAACTAGATACAAGAGAAAATGACAGGCACAAGTTCAGTATCAATTAATTTCTGTACTTGCCTTTGATTTTGTAGTAGATTATTATGATTCACTGGAGGAGGATAAGGGGGTGAGACTGTGGTGTTATTCAGTGCTGAGTGTTCCATGGGGACTAGCAGCTTGCATGAAAACAATGTTATTCTTCCAGTGATTTTTTTCAATGAATGATGCCCCAGTGAAAACGGAGCAGCAGCTGACATGGAGGTACCAAACAGCTCTCCAATTAAAGCAGGATTGATGAACCCAGGAAAAAGCCTTGCAGACTTTGGAGTTTCTGATGATTCTGTTTTGTGATGTTTCCTTTCTTAGCAAGTCTGACATTTTTGAGACTGAGCACTAAAGCACCTTGGGCAGATGAGACTCCCAAAGATACATAGCACACACAAGTGTGTGAACTGAAATGTTAATGTATTTGTTTTGTATTGTATCTTGTTTATTTATCTGTATTTATTTTGATGGTGCAGTAGAAGCAACATGCTCAAAGATTGCATACAAAGAAGGAGGAGTTGAAACTCCCAAAATAAACAAACTAAAAACAAATGAACAATAAAAAAAAAAAAGTCAGCACCACCACCAGGGAAACTTCTTAAATTTGTGTTAAGGATATGAGTATGTCCTGATCTTTTGGAATTGCTTTGGCAAGCTCTACAAGATGTATGAAATGAAAAATCACTGAAGATGCTTCTGCACTAACACTGTCATTCTGTGCTACATACTCAAGTAATAACCACAAACAATGCAGATTTCCCCTAAAATCTAAGGAGGAAGAAAAAATGTTGATTTTTTTCATTATTTTTTAATTTAATTTCATACTTTTGCTCCCTTGTCAAACATCTGTGATGAAGAGTCTTTGTCTTTCCTCATTCTCATGCAAACTACAGAAAAAAGAATTAAAGCCTTTTTAAAAGAAAAGAAATCTGTTTTCTATTTTTGTTATCCTGTGGATTTTTAAGCATATTTATAACACTGAAAACACTCCTTTAAATTCTTATGTTCGTGATGTCTTAGATCACAATCTGAGTCAAATTTACATGACTGTTTGTAGGACATTATGACATCGGCAATGGCTTCTGGGACATTTGAGCCTTTTCTTGTAGTACGTTTTTGGTGGATTCAATTTGCATAAGCCAGACTATGTTAGAAGACGATGTGGTCCAGAGATGACCATTCACGTTGTCAAATCTGTCAGTAGCATTTGACAACAATCATGAACTGATGAGTCACCTAAGAGACATGGCAAAGGTGGGAAGAGCTGCACTGATCTGGCTCTGTCCCTTCCTCTCGGACAGAATACTGTGGATCACGATGGATACCAACTCGTCACTCAGGGGATCTGGGTACTACACCTGCACCATTGCCACTACAGGAGTCAGTTCCAGGCAGTCCATGAGCTGTCTTGAGAGCTGCATGAAGAGCTTCACATGCAGAAACCATTGCTGTGCACAACATTTTTATTGATCCTACAAGACCCAGAAATAATGCTGCATATCTTTGAGCACAATTGACTGGCATCTGGTTGGTTAACTATTTACATATATAGAGAGAGAGAGACATCTCTTTTATAGACCACTCTTGTAACAGGCTGAGCACTTGCTATCTCAAGAACCTATCTTTTAGCTACCTAGAAAGAACATAAGAATGGCCGTACCGGGTCAGACCAAAGGTCCATCTAGCCCAGTATCCTGTCTACTGACACTGGCCAATGCCAGGTGCCCCAGAGGGAGAGGACCTAACAGGCAATGATCAAGTGATCTCTCTCCTGCCATCCATCTCCACCCTCTGACCAACAGAGTCTAGGGACACCATTCCTTACCCATCCTGGCTAACAGCCATTAATGGACTTAACCACCATGAATTTATCCAGTTCTCTTTTAAACGTTGTTATAGTCCTAACCTTCACAACCTCCTCAGGTAAGGAGTTCCACAAGTTGACTGTGCGCTGCATGAAGAAGAACTTCCTTGTATTTGTTTTAAACCTGCTGCCTATTAATTTCATTTGGTGACCCCTAGTTCTTGTATTATGGGAATAAGTAAATAACTTTTCCTTATCCATTTTCTCCACATCACTCATGATTTTATATACCTCTATCATATCCCCCCCTTAGTCTCCTCTTTTCCAAGCTGAAGAGTCCTAGCCTCTTTAATCTCTCCTCATATGGGACTCAAAAATCACAGGAACACCACTAAAATTCACAAAGCCTGAGTTAGGCGCCTAGGCTCCCTATACAATGAATGGGGAGAGATAGACACCTTAGACTGCAATTCACACAAGGCAGTACACTAGACAGGGAGCTCCCTAAGTGATCCAATGGGAGATGCTCATGAGAGGGGTGTGTCCAAAGCCCACCTCTCTCACAGAGACAGGTGCTAAGCCCAGGCTGCAAGGGGGCACCTCTCTCTGCTTGTGAACCCTCTCCTAGAGTTAGTCACATCAGGCACATCTGGCAAGAAGCTGGGGGATGAAGGAGGGTTGCAGGGAAGGGAGGGTCATCCTGGTCTCCCACCTCCACCCAATTCATATTTATATACAATGAAACAGCCTCAAAAGGGCAGATTGAGGGAGATCTGCATCAGAATATCCCATAGCTCAACGCTTAGGGACTTATCTGAGAGGTGGCAGACCCTTATTCAAATGCCTTCTCCTCATCATGTGGAAGGAGTCTAGGACCAGGGGTTTCTCACATCCCAGGTGAATATCCTAACTGGGCTAAAGGTATAGAAGGAGGTCCTTCATCTCCTTCCCACCCCTTCTCCAATTGTTTTGTTTTGTATGGAGGTAGGTCCAGGTGTGAAAGTAACTTAAAGGACTTACCAGTATGCAGGGTGGCCAGGGTCCTGGATAGGGTAGGGCGGTGGCTCTGGGCCCCTGGAAGGGGCAGGGCTTCGGGCACAAGGGGCGGGGCAGGACTGGGCCAGACTCCCCCAGCTAGCCCTCCAGTGCCTGGGGCTCCGGCGGCTATTTAAAGGGCCTGGGGCTCTGGCCACTGCTGGGAGTCCTGGGCCCTTTTAAATCATCAGGCCCTGGGGCAACTGCCCCTTTTGGGCCCCCCTTTGGCCCCATCAGTGGCCCTGCAAGCACAGTCGTCCATGTAGCGGAACCTAACGGCGGCCACTTTCTTACTGGTACGCCATACCACTCCATGCCGGTTTACTTTCACCTCTGGGTAGGTGGCCTGTGAGCACCCCCACCCTACCCACTTGGGCCCCACAAGCAAGTTAGCGGGAGGCACAGTTCATGGGTTGAGGCAGGAGGTAGGCGTCCAGACACCCAGAGTGAGGCCACAATGCACATGCAGAAATGTAAGCACATAGGGAAATTTTAATGTAAAAACCTAGGCACCAAAGGGGTTTAGGTGCCTACAGGCTCCAGCAGCAGCTGAGCAGGAGTTTTATGAACCGGAGCGGTGCCTAAAAACAAGACTTGGGCACCTAAGTCTGGGGGTTATGCACTTAAGTACCTTTGTGAATCTAGCGCTACATCTCTCTTCGTGGTATAACACGAAAACTGCCTCATTAGGAATTCTGGAGAAAATTCCCATTAATGTCCATGGGCTTTGGATCATGACCATAGAATTGGGGAGTGGAAGGTGGGAAAAACTGACTTCTATACAAGATCTTTTATATCCCTATTTGAAAGAGTCTCTGCGTGTCATAGATCTGTCCTTTTCTATCTTATCACTGTCATTGGCATGTGTCAAAATCATAAACATCATCTATTTAATAAATCTATGTTACTCTATATTGGGTTTTATATCATTCTGTTTGTATATTTCATTTTTAAAAGCCTCCTTAAATTAATCTTTTAGCCATACTGAAGATGTTGTTTAGTCTACATTTTGAACGGGAGCATTTTTATTTATTTGTGAGCTACACAAGGCTTCCAAAAGCTCTCTCAGACTTAATGAAGTACCTTCTGCTATTACATATGTACCTGTCCTGTTTGTTTGGCTAGGTCGCTCTTACATGCTTTTAAAGCTGGTCTCTTCAAAACAATACATCCTGTTTCAGAAATAATAGGCTTTAATTTCCAGGTGATATTAAATGTGCAATCATAATGTGACCATTTTACTTTAGCGACTAATGTGATTTTTCTTTCTTTAACCATAGGTCAGGACAAAGATCAGATCTGGAAATACACTCACCATACAATGTGGTAGGAAGCAATAAATTACTGTATCCATTGCTTCTCTCTCCTCTTTTCCTTTGAATTGCAGTTTCAAGGATTCCAATTTAAATATCAACCATAATTACAATATTGTTATCTCTCCACGCCTTCTTTTGTCTCGTACTTATTCTCATTTCTCAAGTAAGGGAAGGGAAAGAGTCTATATCATACTTTGTTACCACAACCCAGGGTAATGTATCCCTCAGATCTAAGGGTATGCATCTCAAGTGTAATCCTAAGACCACTGAAGTCAATAGGGTTTTTGCCATTGACTCTGATACAAGAATTGTACCCTTCCTGCATCTCCTCAGCTTGTTTTATGACCTTCATTATGTTCTTGAGCCCAGCATTTGTATTGTCACCCAAAACTACACACTGGCATTTTAGGTTAGGGTTTTCAAAGGAGCCTACAGAAGTTAGATACCCAAATCCCAGCCTCAAACATTTATTTATACTATCCCAAATATACAATTCTACCCAGCAGCATCCACTGTAGAAGTGCTGTATATGAGCCTGACCCAAAGCGCATTAGAGTCAATGGGAACCTTTTCATTAGCTACAAGGGGTTTTGGACCAAACCCTAAATCAACACATCAATTCACAATGCTAAATGTCAACCCATTAAATGTATTTTATGCAGCTTGCACTTACAAGAACGAGATTCTACTATTCTTGTAACTTCGATTGTCTTAACAGCCAGGTAACTTGTAAGAGTGAACGGCTTTTGAAAATCGGTCCCCACATTGTTGACAAACCCAACTTATCTTTCAATTTCTGACAAGTATTTCTTCTTCATACACCACATTTTTCTTGAACAAATGTATTGTGGTCAATACAAAAAAAGACCTTGTCTATTGCTGATGAAGTGCAGGAGTGTCTTCTACATGCCTTTGTTTTACCGTATAGGATTCCCATTAGTGTTAACAAAGAAACTGGCAAGTTTCTGCAGCAGTATCTCCATCTAGGGGCATTTAATCTGCGGGTCTCTCTTGACCAGTGAAGATAAGTAATGTGACTAGAATAGCTGATGTGAAGGTGGCAGCTTTCTGAGCATCAACGAGGTCAGCATGCAACTGCCTTTTTGAATATTGTACTAACAAATCACTTGCTGTTGAAAGCTGAAGAAATGAAATCACTTGCTCTGCCTATACTTGATATCCATGCTCCAATATTCAATTGGTCAGACCAACCCAAATACAGGTACAGTACCTCTCTCTGGGCAAAATTCTGCCCTCATTTGCACCTGTAAATGAGTAGGTTGGGAAGTAGGAAAGCATTGAATATTCCCCTGCATATTTCAAATGAACTTCACTGAATCTTGAGCATCCAATTACATGCATCCTGTTATACAAAAGATCAGAAATGTCAAGCGTGTGCACATAGTCACACGCAAAAGTTCCAAACAGATTCCTTAATATTAATCAAAACACAAATCATCCCTCGAGCAGTCCTAAAATATCTATTAATAAATTAAAAAGGTGGGTTTTTTCCCCAAACGCTAAAGAAATCTTACAACTTCAAAGGCTGAATGAAAAATATTCTTTGCAAAACCTGGAATGACTAAGACATCATAATCAAATATTAAAATGCATCCGCATCAAACACTAAAATAATTATTTTCTAGCCCTAAAGGGGCTGTGAAACATAGTTTAAAAATATGGCTATGCCAGGAAGTGGCTTTTAATTATTCACTACAGCAGAAACAAATCTCTTCCAGTCTTAACAGGACCTCTGACATATAGCAAGCACTATTATTCCTCTTTAAAGGAGTGTTATAAACATTGCTCTTTTTAAAAGACATTTTTCTCTAGAGTTGTAGCACTGGAAAATGTGCACGTTAGGAACATGAATTAAAGTACACATATTACTATTAGTTCAAAGATGTGAAGAATGATTATTTGCTTTAAAAACGTGTCACATTGTTGATTTCCCTCAGGTATTCTTGCTGGGATCTTGGCGATATCTCTGTATTTGTGGATGAAAAATGGGTACTTAAACAAAGAACCAACTTGTTTCCAACAGTAAATAACTTCACACTGGAAAATGCAGGGATTAGCAGTGCTACAAAACAACTGCCTCATATAGCCATGTTATCCCATTGAATCCTAGGGTGAACAAGGCAGGCTGCCACAAGGGCAGAGTCACACCTTGTTAAAGTGGAAAGAGTAAATCACCTTCATAGCTTGTCACTCCAAAACCACATCCAAGACCTGGTGGTGTCAATTTATCTCAAATAGTGTCTTGGAAGTGCAGGATGTTGAAAGGTGCACTAAATCAGGCAGTGTCAAGTATTTGCCTATGCTCTCCACATTCACATTTGGGGTTATTCCTGAGCTTCCAGTTGATCAAATTGTCACCATTCTTTGCCACCCCAGCTCTCACTTTCTTTAGAGCACACCAGTGTTTTCATTCGAGGTTAGTACTTGGAGGGAGTTGTTCTAAAGGAACCAGGTTCTTCGAGATCATCGGCATTTACCCAATTTTGTTACTCTGTAGCCTTCCATAGTGATATTTTGGGGTAAGGGATTTTCAGAGGCAAAGCTCTTTCCAGACTTCAGCCTCTTGGCTGGGGGAATGTGTCCATGCAATATGGATGTCTGGAATCATGCATCTGTTTTTGTCTCTCCTTTTTACTGAAGGCATCCCACCTCACTGATGGTGGTACAATCCCTGAAAGGCAGCATAATGACAAAGTGGGAGTCAGTTCAAAGTCCCTGTGATAATCCTGCAGGATTGATTGAATTAACAATCAATTTTGTGCATATGGCTTGAGCAAGACCATCCTGAGACGGGGGGGCGGAGGGAAAGCAGGCTCAGTGCTTTGCAGTAACTCACAGAGGGTGAGATTAGTTGCTTGGAGTGTTTTTGGGTCAGCTCCCCATTTTGTGTTGGCCAATTTCTGGAGTACACAATTCCTGGAGTTCACTTTCTTCTCAGCTTCTTGAGGTGCTCTCTGAATGTCAGCTTTCAGTCTAAAGTGACCCCAAGGTACACATGGTTCAAAGATTGTACCATGCCACAATATCTGCAGTTTTTGCTTGGCTTTATAGTGTTTCAAATGGAAGGCGCACACCTGTGTCCTGCTAAGGTTGGCATTCAGGAATCATGTGAGAGAATATTTGCCAAGTATATTCAGGAAGCCAGTTAGAATAGACTTAGTGTCCTCAAATCTTTTCAACTTGGTGACAAAGCAAAGATCTATATAAACGAACTTTACCTGTTGGGAAATTCTAGTTGGTCATTTGTATAGACATTAAAGAGCAGGGGTGATAACACTGAACCTGGGGGCCGTCCATTCCACTGAGTATGCAATTGACGTTTCTGACCATCCATTTCAACAAAGAAATGAGGATTCTGGAGCAGGGAGGAGATGACTTGGACCATCTTGCTATTTCTCAAAATTCTTGCCAATTTCAATGGAAGTGCACGATGGTTCCCTGTGTCAGAAGCAGGTGACAGATCAACAAACCCAGTATCTCTAATTTTGCAGTTTCAAAACCATATTCAAATGTACTGAGTTAGGTTTAAAACTTGGCCACAGCATTAACATCCTGGGCAAAAAATTACTTGGTCATCAGTCAACTGCCCATCCACTATTGGTGCTGTTCCACCCAACTCGGCCTTAATGGTAAACCAGCCCAAAAAGCAAAGCACAGAACAAAACAAGTCAAGGAGTATCTTTGCTCACTCTGCAGAGACTGCAAAGTCACAACAGGTAGCTCAATATTGAGGAGCTGTGGAAACCCTGAAATGTGGACTCGATGGTATATCGAATTAATTATTACTGCACTTTTGGACAAGGCCACAAAAATGGCTGCTTGACTTCTCTAATTCTTGCATGCAAACAGCCAGACTGTGGAGACTGGTCAAACCACATTGTTGGGATTTTTCTCCAAGCCTTTCTGTGATGCTTTGTACCATGGGGGAACACTCTACACCCCCATGTTCATCTTTATAAAATGATTGTGTCATATCCAATGCAAAGTTTGTCATGTTGGGTGTCTTCAGAAGGTTCATGATGCACTGAGCATGGTTTTTATAGTGATGTTACAGTAATTGTTATAGTGATGTTATAGTAATATTATAGATTATAATTTCATGTATAAAGTTATAATGCTGAAAATGTATCCTCATTGCTTAAAGCAAGCCCAGACAAAAACTCTCCAGAAGCAGAGGGGCAGTTCACACCTCATCAGGGCGTGGATGGGACAAACCCAGCCCAGCCTCACAGGAACAATCGACGTTGGCCTAGACAGTAACAAAAGAGTGAGTCATCCCCCTTCCTTTGGTCAGTTTGGAACTGCAATGAGGTAATGCTCACCTGACTCTGAAACAGGGTGGGGGGACAAAACCAAGAGGGAAGAAAGGACATGATAAAAGGGAGAGATATTTGCCATGCTCTCTCTCTCTCTTCCACCTACATCTACAGACACCACAACAAGTGACTGAAGCGCTGATCAAAGGGGAGAGCCTGGCTGAAAAGCAACCAGCCAGCCTCTGGTGAGAAGCATATATGTTTGTAAGGGCATTGAAAGTGATAAGATCAGCTTAGAATATGTTTTGCTTTTATTTCATTTGACCAAATCTAACTTGTTATGCTTTGACTTATAATCACTTAAAATCTTTATAGTTAATAAATCTGCTTGTTTATTCTACCTGAAGCAGTGCATTTGGTTTGAAGCATATCAGAAGCTCTCCTTGGGATAACAAGCCTGGTACATATCCATTTCTCTGTTAAATTGACAAACTTATATAAGCTTGCAGCATCCAGCCGGCATAACTGGACACTGCAAGACAGAGGTTCCTACAGTTGTGCTGGGACCGGAGAAATTGGCTAGTGTCATTCGGTTTCACAATCCAAGGAGCAGCTTACATGAGCAGGGTTCAGTTATCATGGCACTTGTGGCATGACTCACCACGGCATAAGCAGGGTCCGTTTAGCCCAGGCATTTTTCCACCCTTTTCTGCCAACTTCTCTATTCCTCTGAGGTGTTCCATCAGAGAGGCCTGCCCACACACGGGAAGCTACTTTAGCCAGAAATCTGTGTGTCAGAAGAAGGTTTCCAGCAATCCTACTGCAGGGCCCCCCCTGAGGCTAAATAATATCTTGGTAAGTCGTAGTATCCTTTTTGGTTGTTCTGTTTTCTTGCTGCTTGAGGCAGGAGATCTGGTAGAACCTTCCTGCCGCTGCTGGAGGCATTTCAAATAGACTAGTTCACCGGCATGGCCAACCCAGCTTGCCTGATTGACAGGTCTCTGGTAATGTCTCCCAAGAAGCTGCAAGCAGGAGTAAGATGCATTGTAAGGGATTTACGGACTTTCCCTGCGAAACCATGCTTTGGAATTTTGTCATGTGACAGATACTGATGCTTTGATTTTTTGTTCTGATTTGGGAGAAAAACAAAAGGTCAAAATATCAGTGTCACCTTTCCCAGATTAACTCCACCTCTGACCACACTCCTTCTCATGTCTCCAGGGCGGGCTCCAGGCACCAGCGAAGGACACAGGTGCCTGGGGCGGCCAATAGAAAGGGGCAGCACTCCGTACATTATTGGGGCGGCACGTTCGGTTCTACGGCAGCAATTCGGCGACGGGTCCTTCAGTCCGTCACTTCCTCTTCGGCTGCACTTCGGCAGCAACTCTATTGCTCCGCTTCAGTCTTCAGTGGCAATTCGGCAGCAGCTCCTTCACTCCCTCCCTTCCTCTTCGGCGACAGCTCAATCGTGTTTTTCTTTTTCTTTTTTTCTTCTATGCTTGAGGTGGCAAAAAAGCTGGAGCTGGCCCTGCATGTCTCAGATTGTCACCTTTCTTGGGGTGGAATCACACAACTCTCCCACTCTCAGAGCGGGCTCTGGGCTGCAGTTTCCTGAGATCAACCATGATTCCCTCAGCAGGTCTGAGTTATCTTCAGCACCTGTGGGAATAATGACAGTGGTAAGCAGTGACCAATCAGCAAAATATTATTGATCAGAACTAAAGCATGTCAGAGAAAATTGTTCTCCGAGATTAAAAAGACAGTATGCATGTCTAGCTTACCAGGTGTCTAACCATCTTCCACACAGGGACCTTGTAGGTGTAGTTTCCTACAGATTCCTCTATACAGCCCCTCCCTCTTTATCAGCGTGGCTCCCTAGCCAGCCCTTGGAAATTGACAACTCTCCCTCTTCTCCTCAGAGGGTTTTAAACTGCTTAGTATCCTTTTGATCTCTAGGCTCACAGCCTAGCAAGACACGGCTTGCATCTTAGCTGGAGACAGGCTTTAGGATCCTCAAAGTCTTGTCTTTCAAGTGTGTTCTGGGATGTTCTTATGCCTCCCTGCCTTCCACAGTCCCTACTGAATTATAGGTGAATAATATTCCACTACCCCTACTATATGCTATACAGACTCTCTCAATAACTAGATTAGTATCTAGCATTCTTCAGTATTCTTAGATTATTACAGAGTAATTCTACTTCCTTCATAATCAGAATTTCCCACGGGATAGAAATTCTGATTTTAGATCAGCTCTAGCACATATACATTAAACATTTCATTAAAAAGCTGGTACAATGTTTTGAAAGATGAACATCACCAGCTCTTAATAACTTTTGGGAAATGAGCATCATGCTTTTCTTTAAGTTGTCTTGAAATCATTTCTAGTGCCAATTCCAGGCCTGCTGCCATTCATAATAAAACCAAACCCATTGTTGTCAATTTCAAAACAAAAAAACCCATCAAAGCTACAAATTGGTAAGAATTAATCAACCATCACACAGAAAAGTGTTTTTAGATGATATAAAGAAAAACTGTAAAATTTATTAAAAACCCAAGGAAATTAGACTAAGGCCAAGATCTTTAAAAGTGACTTGCGATTTTGGATGCACAATTTTACAGCTTAAAATAGCCCAGATTTTCAAACAGTGATGAAAGCCCAACCTCTGAAAACCAGACCTCTTTAAGGTCAAGAACTCAAAAAATCTGACATCTTGTGGGGAGGAGTATGTGAAGACCTGCAGGATCTTCCATTTTCTTTCATTTATTGACCCAATATTGTATCTGATATCACAACACAATCCTCCGAGCCCAGTTTTCCAATCACCAGCCAATGAGAGTCAATCAAGAGAGAACACAAGGAACTAAAGAAGAAAGATTTACCTTTCCTGTGTTTCATTCCTTGCCACCCTAACATTTGGAGAGAAGGATAGCATATTGACTGAGATCCAGTCAGTCTAGTCAACATATTGCCTTCCCATCCACTTTCCCCAAAAGAGATGGTAAAAAAATGCAAAAAAAGAATATGATTGTCATTTTGTAATAAAAAGACACTATTCAAATAGCATTTATTTCAAACTTTTAAGATACAACAAAATGCTCTAGTCAAATGCCTGTACTGAATTAAAACTAGAGAGTCTCATGCACTTCACTGGTCCATTTATGCCTAGAACATCCACTGAAATTTTGCAATTGGTCATATGTGGTTTTCTAAATTTACTTTGTTATACACGGGTAGAAAAATGGAGAAAGGCCATTAAATTGTGTGTAGGCCCCCCACTTCCCTCAGCCAACAATGGTATGAAACTAAAGAGGTGAAAACTCAGAGATACTTCTTAAGCAATCTTGTAAACTTCTACTCAATCACTTGCCTAGGATAATTATTTTTGGTGGGTAAATAAAATATTCTGAAGTATCATCATCTCCATCATCACAATAGTAAGGGTGGATGAACAGGTTGTCTTCCTTAGATGGTAAATTTTCATGGTAACTTTGCAAGGTTGCTCTAAACTATGTGGAAGCATAAAAGCAGTAAGAAAGCATTCTACTAACAGAGGTTGTATGATTTATTGGAAAGGAAAACTATAGAACAACAAGTAACAGTTCCATTTTGCAAATCTGTTTATTTAAAGCCATCCTTCAAAGACTGGCCATAGAAAAGTTGTCTAACAAATCATAGGCTAGCATAGAAAGAAAACAACAAATAAAGAGCAATGAAGTAACTATGTGACTACCAGAATTTTTATTGCCCTAGCACAGGGATGAGTTAATAGACCACAGAAAGACCCAAATGGCAAGAGACTGCCCTCAAACTATCAGCAATTTCTAAACTGAAACTATTACAGATGTCCATGATAACCTATTGCAGCAACTCAGTTTCTGGGCGAACAGTATATATTAGCTATTGATTTTCAACACTGTCCTTTCCAATATTAGTTATTAAACTCTGCCTGAGATAGCCATCTTTTTATAAAGTGGGCCAAATTCTCAGTGGAATCACAACTATGCTGAATCTGATCTACTCAGATGGGCCTACATCTCTGCCTTTTGCTCTCAGAAGAAAAAGGACTGAATCCACCAGAATTCTTCTTGTGTTACTCCTGGGCATAGAATGCTGAAGCAGTATCCCTGCTATCATTGGACACTGCCATCCACCCAGACCAAGACAGCTCTGCTATCTTATTACCCCACCCTCATCTCTGTTATTATCCCATCCCTGCACAATTCCTCTAAGGCAATTATATCTATGGGAACACTATAGGAAGCAAGACCTGTACTTCCCAGCCATATTCTGGCTGGCTGCTGAAGAGCAAGGAGGTCCAGGAGGTAGGGTTCTAGGCTAGGACATGGAAGACAGTTCAGTTCTATGCTATGCCACCATGGAATTCCTGTGTTACTTTGGGCAAGTCACTTAGCCTTTTTGTGTTTCGGGTCCCTAGCCAAATGGGGTGTCATGAGGAGGAATATATTAAAACATTGTGAAGTACTGAAATCTACAGATGAAAAGACAATACAAGAAATAGGAATTATTAACAGGAAGGGGGGTAATAATTGTGCCTTTCTGATTCGATGGAGATACACCAGGAACGAATGTGACCCAATGGTTTTGGCTAATCTCAGCATAATCCTTAACCCAGTGATGTTGGTGATTGAGGAGGAGGAGCTTTACTGAGTCAATACGGAACTGATACCCCAGAATGCCAGGGGTCTGTAAAACCAAGGTCCAGACCATGCTGTACACATTGAAAACAACTTTCAGAGGAGTAGGGACGTTAGCCTCGGTGCTCTGACCGCATAATAATCTGGGTAATTAAATTTTGCCCACTTAAAATCCCCCTGAAGCTTCAACTAGAAGTGGTTTCCTTTTTCACTCTATTTCCCTGGTTATATAGATCCATAGTAGCTGGACGCTGCACCGAGGCTATGTGTTGGAAAGCACTGGGGTCAGCTACGAAGTGACTGGACGGTACAGGTCATGTTCCCTGGGAGTGCCTCCATGGTCCACCTGAGAGGGAGAATAAGACAGAGCTGAGAGCAGGGCCATGGATCAGGCACTGGACTGGAAGGGAGGAGACCTGAGTTCCATTGCAGACTGTGTGCCTTTGATGAAGTCACTTTCCCTCTCTGTTTCCTCTCCCTATGTCTTGTCTATTTAGACAGAAATGGTCTTTTATTATGTGTTCAGACAGCACCTTCTAGAAAGGGGTCCTGATCTCAATTGTGGCCTCTAAGCTCCACTATAATACAAATGTAACCCACACACTTTCTGGGTGTGGTGTTTTGTCCCATCTCATGGGACTGAGATCACTTAGAGAGAGCGATTAATGAGTCTGCTCTACAGCCTTAGCTAACAGCCAGTTGGGTTTTAGCTAATGCAGTAGAGCTCCAGAGGTCCCAGGTTCGATCCCACCCGCCGACGACCGAGGTCTGTCAGTGTTACTCTTTCTCTGTGCTTGACTACCTCGCTGCAAATAGAAAGAACCACAGCACAGTTTCCCAGGATGCCCTGGCCTGCACTCACATGGAGCCTAGAGGAAGAATTCAGCTTAATTCTGCCAGAATTTCCCCACGGGACTCAGGCTGCCACAGTGATCCCTCTGAGAGCAAAAGATTGAATCTAGGCCATTTTTCATAATCAGACTGTAAAGTCTGAGTGCTTTGGGATTTTTGGAGTGTTTATCTAAAGCATTTATATGCCCGCCCACCCCCCTTTCCCCTCCCCCCAAAAAATCTGAGCATCTCAGAACCTTTAATGTATTTATCCTCATAACACCCCTGTGAAGTAAGGAAGTATGATGATCCCTAGTACAGACAGATTGGCGGGTAGCGATCGATCTATCGGGGATCGATTTATCGCGTCTCATCTAGATGCGATAAATCAATCCCCGAACACGCTACCGTTGACTCTGGAACTCCACCAGAGCGAGAGGCGGAAGCAGAGTTGACGGGGGAGCCGCAGCCGTCGATCCTGCACCATGAGAACGCGAGGTAAGTCGATCTAAGATATGTCGACTTCAGCTACGCTATTCTCGTAGCTGAAGTTGAATATCTTAGATCTATCCCTCCCCCTAGTGTAGACCAGCCCTAAGTGACATGCCCAAAGCCAAACAGGAAGTCTGTGGCAAGCCAGGGAACTGAACCAATCTTTCCTGAGTCTCAGAATCAAGGCTTAACCACTGGACCACCCATCCTTCCTCTCCAATTTGGAACACTTCATGATTAAATTTAAGTTATTATTAGCCAGACAAACCACTCCTCTCCTGTTATAAAAAAATCCATCCCAACACAGACCATAAGGGGAATACTTTGTTTAATAACATGTACATGCTATAACAAGACAAATGAACTTCCTGTGCTAACTCCAATGTCTTCCTGGGCCACAAATGATAATTTAAAAAAACAGCTCTGAAATATTATAGACACAGCACAAAGAACTGTGTATGCATATAGCTTTAGCACTGGCAGAACATTATTACTCAATTAATGTTAATTCTCAATAATATACCTAACAACTGTTCAGTAGTACAGACATATGGTTATAGCCAATTCTTCATCCACAACATGGTTGCTTTCTAAACCAATACTAAAATCTGTGCTTGCCTGTTTCTAGTAAAATCTTTAAAACTGTGATATCATTGTTCAGTCATTTTTTATTTCCCGTGATTTTTAGCATTACTCCATATTATATTGCCTTGCCCCAACCCCTGAAAATGTTTGTCATTTCAAATATTTTATCACTAATATGTTGATTTTTCTCTAATAAACACACAGTGCTTTATACAGTGCATCTGTCTTCCATTAATCTCTTTGGATCCATGACACTCCCAGTATTCAGAAAGCCTGATCTGTCAAAGGACTTAATTTTTTGTCTAGTTTATATGTTCATTCACAGCACCAGGTCACATCTATAGTGGGTCAACACTCTGGAATATTGGACACACTTCTGTGGTGTCATTCTAAATAGGTGTAGAACCCCATGCTAACACACTGACTCCTTGTTCCCCTCAAAAGCCTGGTTCCCGTATAGAGGTTTCTGAGTTTACTAGAGGCTTCACTCTAACAGCTGTGGTCCTTTCGCTCAGACAGTAGCAGCTACTGCTTTCTGATGCAGAGTTAGGTCCCCATAGACAACCCACGGAGGATGTAAAAGTTAAGTTCATCTTTAAAAGCAACTCACCCCTAATCTGGGACCAGGAACACTGAAATGCATAAGTGATGATTGTATTACTAGCTCAGGGCATTGGTACCAGGCATATTTAAGTTTGTTTGGGTGCTTTACATTTGCATTTTAGTGTAACATGTTTAGATTGCTTTTAAGGCTAACCTCAACTCTGAATTTCATGGGTTTGTTTAGTTCTGGGATAACAACATAAATTGTTCACATGTATTCCCACTGTAGCTTCATCTTAATGTAGTGTTTATATAAAACTTTCACATGTGCATATATAATTTTCTCATCCCGGTATTTGGGCATCTTTAAATAGCCTTCTCGTTATATAGAGCATAGAAAATAATTGTGGAAATTATGTACAATATGTTGTCTTTTTAAATGGCAAACTTTAACAAAATCCCAGTGACGAGAGGTGTGATCCAGGGAATCTATGGGTACTGACTGACTGGCAGAAGGCACAGAGATGCATAAAGGTTTCAGGGATTCCTTGGATGTGGTGTCTACATTCTAGTTCACCCAAAGAGTACCATGTAAGGTCTCTAATGAAAGCAATGGCCATACTCATCTTTAATCACTGCAAAATGTATGTATTTAAGGAGTTATGTATATTATTACACACACACACACACACACACACGCACACACGCACACACGCACACACGCACACAGTGACTTGGGGGCTGGTCACCAGAAAAGGAGAGAAACGGGTTTCTTTTAGACAAGGGATATTTATCTCTCTGTCTGTCTACATATAAACTGAGTATTGTGTGGTTGACAATGGGCACCCATTTACAGTCTGAGCAGAATGCTAATCAAGTGATTGCAAAGTCTCCAGAGGATATCCTAGACAGGAAAACACAAGCACCAGGGATTATCCTGGCTGCAAGTACAGACAATGGATTTTTGGACTATAACCATAGGGAGTGAGACAAACTCTGGATCTTTCCATTAAGGAATCAAGAATCTACCATGCTTTTCTCACAAACACAAGATCACAGCCAAACCTGGCTGTAGTACACTAGAAGGATTTTGGGTGAGCTTTTGCTCTGTATGACATGACAATGTCTTATTAAGTAAGTTTAGGCTCTAGTATACATGTTATCATTTATTTTATATGTAACCCTTTTGCTTCCAATATTTCTGCTTGCTATCATTTGCATCCCTGTTCTTTGTGAAATAAACTTATACTAGCTTTCTCTACAAACAAATATAGGTGCCGTGTGTTAAGTGGAGCTGTGTTCTGGGGTGTAATGGGTAAGCTGTGGTGTGTTATTCCTTTGGGAACAGAGGATCTAAGAGTTCTGTGAGCACCCAATGGATCAGGGGCTGGGCATTCCAGAATGATGCTTGGAGGATGCAGAGATCGGAGCGTGCTCGTCCTTAACCTGCAAGGGAGAGTAGGGCCTATGGAGGCCTGGAAGGCAGTGCTTGTGTTGCCAGAGACTGGTGGTGTTGGTGAACTCACACTATGGACAGGGGGTAGTGAAGTGCCTAGTAACCATGGTAAGAGTCACACAACACAAGCTTTCTGGGAGGTGCCATTTGCTTTTATTTATGTTGTGTCCCAAGTGCAACTAAGTGAATTATTAAATGGCACCACTGATATCTAACATGAACCAAGCTGAACAACAGGAACATGCCTTGGGCAACAAATAAGGTTGGGCTTTTTTTTAAAAAAACCTCCATCGCTCTGGAGTTAAATACCAACTTCTGAATGCTAAGTCAATTATTAATATTGTAAGAGCTGTTTTCCATGCATCTCTTGCCTCCTAGGGATGCTACCACTGTTATTCACTTTGGTCTTTATCTCTTTGATTGGTCAGTGTGAGTACTCAGAGCAGGAACTAAGTCCATGGGGGTTGAAGATGCTGTGTCATCAGATAGGAGCACAGAGAGAAAGACATGCTATCCCTGACTATCTGCTTTTCTTCTTCTTTGAAAACCTAATGCTTTTCCCCCATTTCATAAGTTGCTTCCTTTCTGAGTTGCTCTCAGCTTTAAGACTTGTGCTAGAAGAGTTCTGCACAGATTACCTATGGGACCCATGCATAGGAACAGTACACAGCATGATCCAAAGATCAGAAGTTTGGAGGTTGAAGTTGGGAACTTATGGCCCTGCCCTGTATCAATGAAACCAATGGGATTTTGCCAGTGTCTTCAATGGAAGAACGATCAAGGTCCTAGAATACAGAGGTGCACAGACAATCCAGGAAGTTTTTGGAAAGTGTAGGGGACAATTTCCTGGTGCAACTGCTGGAGGAACCAACTAGAGCAGAGCTCTTCTTGACCTGCTGCTCACAAACAGGGAAGAATTATTAGGGGAAGCAAAAGTGGATGGGAACCTGCGAGGCAGTGACCATGAGATGGTCGAGTTCAGGATCCCGACAAAAGGAAGAAAGGAAAGCAGCAGAATATGGACCCTGGACTTCAGAAAAGCAGACTTTGACTCCCTCAGAGCGATCAGGGGAGGTCCCAGATGACTGGAAAAAGGCTAATGTAGTGCCCATCTTTAAAAAAGGAAAGAAAGAGGATGTGGGGAACTACAGGCCAGTCAGCTTCACCTCAGTCCCTGGAAAAATCATGAAGCAGGTCCTCAGGGAATCAATTCTGATGCACTTAGAGGAGAGGAAAGAGATCAGGAACAGTCAGCATGGATTCACCAAGGGCAAGTCATGCTTTCTATGATGAGATAACTAGCTCTCTGGATGCGGGAAAAACAGTGGATGTGTTATTCCTTGACTTTAGCAAAGCTTTTGATATGTCTCCCACAGTATTCTTGCTGGCAAGTTAAAGAAATATGGGCTTGTTGAATGGACTATAAGGTGGATAGAAAGCTGGCTAGATCATCAGGCTCAATGGGTAGTGATCAATGGCTCCATGTCTAGTTGGCAGTTGGTATCAATCGGAGTGCCCCAAGGATCGGTCCTGGGGTCAGTTTTGTTCAATATCTTCATTAATGATCTGGAGGATGGTGTGGATTGCATCCTCAGCAAGTTTGCAGATGACACTAAACTGGGAGACGTGGTAGACACACTTGAGGGTAGGGATAGAATACAGAGGGACCTAGACAAATTAGAGGATTGGGCCAAAAGAAATCGGATGAGGTTCAACAAGGACAAGTGCAGAGTCCTGCACTTATGATGGAAGAATTCCATGCACTGCTACAGACTAGGGACCAAATGGCTAGGCAGCAGTTCTGCAGAAAAGGACCTAGGGGTTACAGTGTACGAGAAGCTGGATATGAGTCAACAGTGTGCCCTTGTTGCCAAGAAGGCTTAAAGGGATTTTTGGCTCTATAAGTAGGGGCATTGCCAGGAGATTGAGGGACGTGATCATTCCCCTCTATTTGGCATTGGTGAGGCCCCACCTGCAGTACTGTGTCCAGTTTTGGACCCCACACTACAAGAAGGACGTGGAAAAATTGGAAAGAGTCCAGCAGAGGGCAACAAAAATGATTAGGGGGCTGGAGCACATGACTTATGAGGAGAGGCTGAGGGAACTGGGATTGTTTCGTCTGCAGAAGAGAAGAATGAGGGGGATTTGATAGCTGCTTTCAACTACCTGAAAGGGGGTTCCAAAGAGGATGGATCTAAACTGTTCTCAGTGGTACCAGATGACAGAACAAGGAGTAATGGTCTCAAGTTGCAGTGGGGGAGGTTTAGGTTGGATATTAGGAAAAACTTTTTCACTAGGAGGGTGGTGAAGCACTGGAATGGGTTACCTAGGGAGGTGGTGGAATCTCCTTCCTTAGAGGTTTATAAGGCCTGGCTTGACAAAGCCCTGGCTGGAATGATTTAGTTGGGGTTTGTCTTGCTTTGTGCAGGGGGTTGGACTAGATGACCTCCTGAGGTCTCTTCCAACCCTAACCTTCTATGAATAACATTCAGACAGTGGAACAGTGACTTACTCCTTCCTTAGAGGTTTTTAAAGTCAATCTTGACGAAGCACTGGTGGGATGATTTAGTTGGGTATTGATCCTGCTTTGAGCAGGGGGTTGGACCTCCTGAGGTCCCTTCCAACCCTGATATTGTATGATTTTATGATTCTATGAATAGTAAAAGAAATGTGCATTGTGTTTTCCAGATGAAAGAGCAAAAAGGTTTAAATAGAGCTGTACAGAGAGCAGAAATTCTGCTTTTTAAAGGATTTCAAGATTTTGAAGTCTCTCTTAGTTCCTATTAGGAATGAAACCTGAGAATTTCAAAATTATTTGCAAAAGAAAATTCAAAGAAAAAATAGGTTGAAATATTTTGTTTCAATAAGATCAAAAAATGTTGATATTTCCTTTGATATTTTATATGCTATAAAGTATAATAAAAAATTAAAAATTCAAAACAATTATTTTGATGAGAAAAATCTAAATGACTCTTCCTTACAATATTGAACTCCTCCTCCACCTCCGCCCCATTTTCCTTTAAAATAAAATGTTGGCGAAAGTGACACTCTTTTGTAAAAATGTTGACAATGGAAACTGATTTGGTTGAAGTTTTTCCAGTTAGAAGTAGTTTTAAGATTTTTTTTTTCCATGACCATGCTGATTTCCAAAATTAAACACAGCAGTTAGGAAAATCCTGCTGAGATTTGAAACATCAGTGCATATGTGTCCATTACCGCATATTCTTCTAAATTTACAAAGCCATTCATGGGGTCTCTATCTGCATATTCTCATTATTGAAAATGGAAGCAGAACTATGCCTCCTATTTCCAAGTTCAATTATTTCTTTATCTTTCCTCATATATGGCCCAATCTTGTTGATTCCCTTCACCCCAATTAACAAAAGTTACTCAAGGTCTGCCCAGGATCAGCCCTGCAAGTTGCAAACCTACTGCTGTTTCCTGCAAAGAACTCATTTAGAGGTTTCAGAGTAGCAGCCGTGTTGGTCTGTATCCGCAAAAAGAAGAACAGGAGGACTTGTGGCACCTTAGAGACTAACAAATTTATTAGAGCATAAGCTTTCGTGGACTACAGCCCACTTCTTCGGATGCATATAGAATGGAACATATATTGAGGAGATATATATACACACATACAGAGAGCATAAACAGGTGGGAGTTGTCTTACCACCTCTGAGAGGCCAATTAATTAAGAGAAAACAAACTTTTGAAGTGATAATCAAGCTAGCTCAGTACAGACAGTTAGATAACAAGTGTGAGAATACTTACAAGGGGAGATAGATTCAATGTTTGTAATGGCTCAGCCATTCCCAGTCCTTATTCAAACCGGAGTTGATTGTGTCTAGTTTGCATATCAATTCTAGCTCAGCAGTTTCTCGTTGGAGTCTGTTTTTGAAGTTTTTCTGTTGTAATATAGCCACCCGCAGGTCTGTCACTGAATGACCAGACAGGTTAAAGTGTTCTCCCACTGGTTTTTGAGTATTTTGATTCCTGATGTCAGATTTGTGTCCATTAATTCTTTTGCGTAGAGACTGTCCGGTTTGGCCAATGTACATGGCAGAGGGGCATTGCTGGCACATGATGGCATATATCACATTGGTAGATGTGCAGGTGAACGAGCCCCTGATGGTATGGCTGATGTGATTAGGTCCTATGATGATGTCACTGGAATAGATATGTGGACAGAGTTGGCATCGGGGTTTGTTACAAGGATAGGTTCCTGGGTTAGTGGTTTTGTTCAGTGATGTGTGGTTGCTGGTGAGTATTTGCTTTAGGTTCGGGGGTTGTCTGTAAGCGAGGACAGGTCTGTCTCCCAAGATCTGTGAGAGTAAAGGATCATCTTTCAGGATAGGTTGTAGATCTCTGATGATGCGCTGGAGAGGTTTTAGTTGGGGGCTGAAGGTGACAGCTAGTGGTGTTCTGTTATTTTCTTTGTTGGGCCTGTCTTGTAGGAGGTGACTTCTGGGTACTCGTCTGGCTCTGTCAATCTGTTTTTTCACTTCAGCAGGTGGGTATTGTAGTTTTAAGAATGCTTGATAGAGATCTTGTAGGTGCTTGTCTCTATCCGAGGGATTGGAGCAAATGCGGTTATATCTTAGAGCTTGGCTGTAGACAATGGATCGTGTGGTGTGTCCTGGATGGAAGCTGGAGGCATGTAGGTAAGTGTAGCGGTCAGTAGGTTTCCGATATAGGGTGGTATTTATGTGACCATCGCTTATTAGCACAGTAGTGTCCAGGAAATGGACCGCTTGTGTGGATTGATCTAGGCTGAGGTTGATGGTGGGATGGAAATTATTGAAATCATGGTGAAATTCCTCAAGGGCTTCTTTTCCATGGGTCCAGATGATGAAGATGTCATCAATGTAGCGCAAGTAGAGTAGGGGCGTTAGGGGACGAGAGCTAAGGAAGCGTTGTTCTAAGTCAGCCATAAAAATGTTGGCATATTGTGGGGCCATGCGGGTACCCATAGCAGT
>NC_048308.1:13554516-13636023 GCF_013100865.1 Trachemys scripta elegans | reverse complement strand
TGTTGTGAGCAAGACATGAGAAGTCATTCTTCCGCTCTACTCTGCGCTGGTTAGGCCTCAACTGGAGTATTGTGTCCAGTTCTGGGCACTGCATTTCAAGAAAGATGTGGATAAATTGGAGAGGGTCCAGAGAAGAGCAACAAGAATGATTAAAGGTCTAGAGAACATGACCTATGAAGGAAGGCTGAAAGAATTGGGTTTGTTTAGTTTGGAAAAGATAAGACTCAGAGGGGACTTGATAGCAGTTTTCAGGTATCTAAAAGGGTGTCATAAGGAGGAGGGAGAACACTTGTTCATCTTAGCCTCTAAGGATAGAACAAGAAGCAATGGGCTTAAACTGCAGCAAGGGAGGTCTAGATTGGACATTAGGAAAAAGTTCCTAACTGTCAGGGTGGTTAAACACTGGAATAAACTGCGTAGGGAGGTTGTGGAATCTCCATTTCTGGAGATATTTAAGAGTAGGTTAGATAAATGTCTATCAGGGATGGTCTAGACAGTATTTGGTCCTGCCACGAGGGCAGGGGACTGGACTCTATGACCTCTTGAGGTCCCTTCCAGCCCTAGAATCTATGAATCTATGAATTTGGGCTTGAATAGAGACTGGGAGTGGCTGGCTCACCACAAAAGCAATTTTCCCTCTCTTGGTATTGAAACCTCCTCAACAATTATTGGGAGTGGACTACATCCACCCTGACTAAACTGGCCTTCAACACTAGTTCTCCACTTGTAAGGAAACTCCCTTCTCTTCATGTGCCAATATATATTTATCCCTGTATTTGTAATTTTCACTCCATGTATCTGAAGAAGTGGGGTTTTTACCCACGAAAGCTTATGCCCAAAAAAATCTGTAAGTCTTTAAGGTGCCATCAGACTCCTCATTGTTTCTGTGTATACAGACTACCACGGCTACCCCTCTGATATTTTGAATAAACAATATTAAAACATTTTGTTTTGAAGGTGTCCACGTGTTTTAATTTTTTTCAGAATTTGTTTTAAAATTTTTTTTTCTGTTTTCTGACAAACAATTTGGTGAAGTTGACAAGAATCTACATTTTTTGAAGAAAAGAGTTTCAGATGATGAAATTCACCCAGCTCTATTTTTATTAACATCAATGGCAAGTTTTTCCTGTCCTTTTGAGCACTTCCTACAGTCAGTAACTTTTTGTGCACAAACCAGTTTTCCAGCTAGATTGTTCTTGTCATATAGGTCAGTAATATAGATTGTACAGTACAACTTGAACACATTCGGACAGCTACTGCTCTGAGTGAAACCAATGTAAATCTGCAGTAACTCTAGTGACCTAAACTAAGACCCTGATCCTGCTATACTTAGGGTATGTCTACACTGGCAGAGTTACAGTGCCGCTAAGAGACTGCTGAAGGAAAACCATTGTTGTGTGTTCACACTGTCAGCTGCCTGCGCAACAGCGTGTCCACACTTGTGGCACTTGCAGTGATATTTGGAATGGTGCCCTCTGGGTAGCTATCCCACAGAGCATCTCTTCCTCTTCTGCCGCTAAGAGTTGTGGGTAGGCAGAGGGAGTCGTGGGGCATCCTGGGTCCTGTCCCAATGCCCCGTGATGCATTGCTTCACATCCCAGCAATCTCTGTGCTTCCATCCACATATGGCGCCATCTTTCAATGGTTTACTGCGCACTCTGCCTCTTCGGTTTCCAGGAATGGATCCTGCACTATTGACCAATATGCTGCTTGCTCTCACTAACGCGTCATGAGTGGCAGTGGAGTTATTCCTTAAACTACAAAGGCAAGAGCAGTTCGACATTGATCTCACCACTCAGTATGATATGAGATTACTTGTGGCATTCAATGAGGTGCTAACCACAGTGGAATGCCGCTTTTAGGCTTGGAAAACAACCACTGAGTTATGGGAGCACAGACCAGAAGATCACCGTAGGTGAAGTTGAAATGCCCATTGTGATCCTGGAGACCCTGCCTACCCCTTACTGAGGTGGCTTATGAAGCCATACACGGGGCACCTTGACAGCAACAAGGAGTGGTTCAGCAACAGGCTGAGCAAGTGCAGAATGACTGTTGAGTGTGCTTTTGGCTGCTTAAAGGCCCGCTGGTGCTGTCTATATGGGAGGCTGGACCTGGTTAATGACAATATTCCTATGCTTAAAGCCGCATGCTGTACACTCCATAATATCTGTGAAGGGAACTGTGAAAGTTTCACTCAGGCCTGGACCGCTGAGGCTCAGTGCCTGGAGGCTGAATTTGAACAGCCAGAGACCAGGGCTATTGGATAGGCACAGCGCAGGGCCATAAGGATCAAGGATGCCTTGAGGCAGCAATTTGAAGCTGAAAGCCACTAATATTTGTTGCTATGCTTGGGAGTGCAGTGCTTGTAATGCTAGGAGGGGATTGTGATTGGTGCAGACGATGCGCTATGAAGGTTTAAGAAAATTGCCTGTTGCTCTGCAGGGCTCTTTTTGCTTTCAATTAATAGAATGAAGATTGCTTTCAAACCAAAACAATTTGTTTATTAAAAAACACATCAGCACTGAGGGGTATGAGGGAAGGGAGGGTCCCAGGAGGAGGTGCAGTCCCGGGACAGTTAAAGATTTGTGGATGTCCAGGTATCATATCCAACCTTCTCCTTTGGAGTACAGTGAGTGGGTACAGTGAGTGGGGCTAAACTGCAGAGGGATGAGTGTTGAGTGCAGTCGGTACTGGAAGTGCGCAGTGATGGACTGTGATGGGGGAGGAGTGGAATGCAGCGGGTACAAACTGGAGCCTAGAGGTTGATAAGAGTATGTTGGCGGTGTCTGGGGGGGTGCATGGGGAAAAGTTTTGCAACAGCAGCTGCAGGGGAGGACAGGTGTGGAGCTGCTCAGTTTGCAGTGCAAGTATTGCCTGGATCATGTCCGCTTGGCACTCCACAACATTTCAGAGCCAGTCCATGGCTTTGTTCTGGCACCCCGCATTCTCCTTTTGGTCCCTCTTCATGCTGTCCCGCCACTCCTTCAATTAGCGTTTTTCGGCTGCGGAGTGCATCATGACATCACGCAGAAAGTCTTCTTTAGTTCTTCATGGCTGCTTTCTAATTCTGCGCAGCCGTTCAGCCAGCAATAACAAAGCCCCAGGTGACTGGCGATCAGGATCTCGCTGTCAGCCCTGGGTGGCTGGTGACCAGGGTCCTGCTGTCAGCTCAGCACATGGCAGGGCTCCCACTGTCAGCCTTGCACGTTAATGACTAATATAGTTGCAGCAAAATGTCTGATTATCAAAAAGAATGGCAAGCATAACATAATACTTGAGTGTTTATATTATTCCAGCAATTTTTTCTTAAACAAATAGGTCTCTGGCTGTTCCAAATTACCACAATTAATAAAGGTCCATTATTACTTTTCCGCACTTTTCCATGTCTTGTTCACAACTCAGCCACAATTATTTAACAATCAATTCAAGTAGTTATTAGCTCTTATTATATCTGTAATGTTCTGGAGGTCTATAGATCATATTGATAGATTTTTTCTTTCCAGAAGAGTTTACTCAGAACTGCTGAGTTCTTCTTGAACGCACTGAACACAACTGCTGTTCAAGTTTTCTTGGTAATCTTCAACCTTGTTTACATGCCTATTTACATGCATCCTTGGAAGTGTAATAAATGCTCTAGATACTGAAGAATTGAGAAATTAATGATCATAAATAACTGTAATAAGAAATCTTGGTAATTTGCATTGTTTTTTGGTAGAACTGATCAGCCTCAATTCTAGTCTGTGATAATTGCTTGCAAAACTGTCTTATAGCTGTAGTACTCATCTTCAACATTGGTTGTATCTACACTTTTGTGGAGAATTATTGATTGGATATTAATGCAGTTCTGGGTAAATTAATAAATTGTTGGTTGGTTAAGAATAAGCAAGTGCCAGATTTGAGAAATACTGCTAAAAAGTTGACCTGAAAAGAATGCAGAGTTAAAATTGGTGAGCTAAACGGTCTCTTGCCACAATGAAAAGCAGTTATCCAATTAGATTCCATTCTGTATGGGTTATTCAACTGGCAAATCTAGTTCGTTAGATTTCAGCTATGAAATCAAACTGGCACCTCAGCAAATTCATAAAAATTGACACACACACTTCACACTTCCAGAAACTTTTAGTAGGGGCTTTACGGGAGGAGAGGCATATGGATCCATGAGATGTCTTCAAAATGCCTTACTTATAAGGCATTTTACTTTACCCTTATAGGAGACTGCTGTGGAGTTATACCACATATGAAGAGAGCTTCCCACTTACAGAAGTGGCTCAACTGAACAATTCTACATAAAAAATTTTGTCATACACAGGACAAGAGTCAGGTATTTTGAAGTTGTAACCATGTGCCACAATGTTAATCATTAGGATGGTAATATGGATCCAATCACAAATTTTCATCTTGCATGTACAGTAATCAGCTTTGACAGTGGAACGTCACAGAATTAGGAGTGTAAACCTGCAGTTTCATTTTGCAGTTTGCCTTTCCCTACCTCATCTCCTCCCTCCTGTCCCCATTTTACATTTGCTTCTCTAGTGCAGATTGCAAAGAGATAATGGAAAGTTTTGTAGCCACAAAAATTTGGATTTCTCCCTCACTCAGCCTTTAGTCTTTGAATCACAGGTATGTACCTCATGTGCGATAGCTATTCTGATCAGACTGCTATTGTGTTCACGGACCTACTTCTCAGGCACAGCTGCTCTCAAAAACCAGGGCAAAATGAAAGTGAACTGACCGACCAAAACACAATGCTGAGGCGGTCCATCTAGTGCTATTAAAACAAAGGGCATCTTTACTTTATGCAAGTATACAACAAAGGCATCCCTAATATAGCCCAATGGACAGAGCACTGGTATGGGACTCAGGACCCCTGGATTCTAGACCTAACTCTTACAGTGGCCTGATGGGTAACCTTAGGCAAGTCAGAGCCCATCTGTATAATGGGGATAGTGATACTGACCTCCCTTGTATAGCACTTTGAGACTGGAGGATGAAATGTGTGTTGTAGAAGAGTTAAGTGGTGTTATTATTGCACCAAAATCTATTCCTAGTAACACTAGTATAAATTCAGTCATTTTACTTAAAATAAGGAGTTATACTAGTGTAAAATGAGAGCAGAATTTGACTCAGTAAATAAAGGCATCATTCTCTCTTTGCTATCAGCAGGTCAGAGTAGCAGGGGACTGAGAAAGAGTGATGTCTGCTAAAACCATAGCAATTGCCCTAGATAGCTAATTAAGAATTTGCCGTTAGATAACCTTTGTATGTACTATATATGCTATAGTAACTACAGGGGCATGGAGGAAGCTATTTATCTTGGGCAAAACTGGCAAGTTTTCAAGGCCCTCCAGCGTAGTTTTATTCTCACTGTTCCTGATTGCATTTTGTCTTCTAATCCACATTAAGTAGCATTTTCAGTTAAACACAGCAGAGCCAGGAGCATTCTTTTTGACAGTGTTTTCTGGTAACTTTTTTTTTTCTTCTAACACATACTGCCGGGCAGTTCAGAGATCCTCAGAATCAAACTTCAGAAGCCCTTTGGGTTAACACTAACTTTCAACCTTGAAATTTTCTTTTTGGGGCTGAGGAGAGATATGCAAGATATGGGTTAGATGGTGCCCTATAATGCTTATCCAAATAGTCCATGCTCCAGAAGTCCTGCGTTCAGCTGGACTGCCCGTGTGAACATGGATTGTTCACAAAGAGTAGGGTTGCTGGACTGGGACCAGTGTTTGTATATATGATACAATGAGGCTGGTGACATTTACTTTTCTGGTGCCTTTTGCAAAGGGTAAAAATAAATGCAGTTTGTGCAAGTGTTTGCTAATTGCACCGCAAGAAAAATACAGTTTTGCCAGCAAAAAGTGCATGAAGCTTTTGTTCTAAGTGCATCTGGAAGCCTTGGATAACAGGGGAGAGAGTTGAGGGAAAGAGATTGCCTCTCTCTTTGAAAGTGAATCACAGCAACCCAGAAAGCAACATTTCCAGTCTTACAGTGAAATTTTGGCAAAGAAACAAATCAGTGTTTTTGTACCCTGTTGGTGGTTGTATATTTGGTGATAGCTCTGCAACAGCAATTAAAATTTCATTAATATTGAATGCATTTGGATAAATGAATAGGTAACATAACCATTATAATGACATTAAGTTTGCCTTGAGCTTTAATTTATAATGGCTTCATATTCACTTCTTTACTTGGTTATGGACAGAGTGGGAATTAAGGTAGGTTGTCTATATACAACACACTGTATCTCTAACAAGAAGTGGACTCTAGTTACATATCCTGCATGTGTTTGAAAAGTATTTCATTAGGGAAACTGTTGCCACCTATTTGAAAATGCATTTAGTTTTCCTCAGTACAGTACATTTCAAAACAAATAAAGAATAGACCCATAGAAGAGTTGGCAAATATTGGTTCATCAATTCCAGAAATTAAAGTAGCCACTAATTCTTTAGTGTTGTCTCTAAATTTCTGAGTTGTTTTGGAAGAGCAAAGATAACTCATAAATAATATCCCCTTGGATCCTTTTTACAAATCTTATTTGTAGACTTTCCAAAAGCTTTTGGATAAATATGATGCAAATAATAAATAAACAAACAAGCAGATGCAAAGATGTGCCCTTCACATTTTAGGGGTTCTGTTACCAAATAAGTGAATGCATACATAAACAATCTATAAATAAAATTAGTTAAGGCCAGGGTCAGCTCCAGGGTTTTGGCCGCCACAAGCAACCAAAAAAAAAAAAAAAAGCTGCAATCGCGATCTAAAAAAAAGCCGCGATCGCGATCTGCGGCAACAATTCGGCGGGAGGTCCTTCACTCCCAGGCGGAGTGAGGGACCATCTGCCGAATTGCCGCCGAATACCTGGACCTGCCGCCCCTCTCCGGAGCGGCTGCCCCAAGCACCTGCTTGAGAAGCTGGTGCCTGGAGCCGGCCCTGGTTAAGGCTTACTTGTGGTGATGTCAAACCTAAATTAGCATAAATTTATGACCACAATACTTGGTGAAAGCTGAGTGATCATAAAAACAAACATTTGGTGAGTTCACTTGTAATACATAGTTCTTGCATCAAGAAATAACCTGATCAATATAATACCTACCACTTATATACTGTCTTTTCATCCATAGATCTCAAATAACTACTCCTGAGGGCATTCTGTGCCAAAAAAATTAAAATTTCTGCACCAAAACATTACAAATTCTGCACACAATATTTTAAAATTCTGCAAATTTTATTTGTCAAATAAATGTGGAGGCTCCAGCATGGCATTGAAAGCATAGGTCACTGGCTGCACAGAGGAGGGAGATCACTGTACAGCCCTCTTCCTCCCCCCCCCCCCCCCCCCCGGGACATGGACTCAGTGATGAGGCTGCACCCAACCCTGACACAGTGCAAGGACCGGGCCTGCTCCAGAAACACCCCAAAACCCTGCCCCTCCATGACAGGTACACCAGGTGTGGTCAGGCAGGCTCAGCAAGGCAGGATCTGTGTGTGGAGGGTCTTAATGTGAGGGGATCCAGGTGTGGGCTGAGTGGGTTCTGTGTGGGGCAATCTGGGTTCAGGTGACTCAGTGGGTGACCCGGGTGTGGGGGGGTTCTTGTTGCAATGGTAATGGGAGTCTGCAGCGGGGTCCAGGTAAAGGTGGTTGATGCTCAACAGGGGAGTCTTAGTGTGGAGGGGGGATAGAGCTCAGCATGGGGGTCTGGATGTGTGGGACTCACTGGGGAAGTCCAGATGCTGAGGGAGTGGGGATCAGTGGAGTTGGGATCCAGGTGCAACTGGTTGGGGCTCGGTAGGGTGAGGATCCGGGTGCAGGTGGCTCATGGGGGGGACCAGGTGGTCCAGGTGCAGAGGGAGTGGGGCTCATGGGGGGGGTGTTTCTGGGTGTGGGGTGGTGAGGCTCGGAGGGAGGGTCTGGTTTTGAGGAAGTTTGGATGCACGGGAGTTGGACAGATGGAGGAGTTGTACAGGGATCCCTCCCACTGCAGCTGAGGAGCGCTGGGTGCAGAAAGCGCTGGGTAGGGAGCTTGCAGAGCTTCCTACAGCCAGGGGAGAAATCTGGGGGTGGGTCTGACCCAGCCGGGACTAGCAGCTGAGCCCAGCACAGGGTAGGAGCCAAAAACCCTGTCTTCCCCAGTCCCACCCCACCCCACCCCACAGTGATTTACCTCTCTGCTGGTGGCCCTCGGCACCTGAAACATACTGCTGGGGAGGGTCGCTTGACTGTTTTTGTGACTTCCCTTTGTTCTCCATCAGAAAATAATATTGCTGCAGGGAAACAAATATATCTGTGGGGCACACAAATTCTGTGCATTCTGCAAGTGCTGAAGCCATGATTTGAGTTATGCAAGTGATACAAGTGAGAATCAAGAAAGGGCCAAGTTCTCCACTCTATTGTACCAACACTAATGACTTTATACCAGTCTAAAACAAGTATACACATGGAACTAGAAGTTTTAATTCAATTGCTATAGATAGGGACTCTTGTGAGCAAACATTATTCCATAATACTAGAATTTGATAGATTACTAGTTCTGCTAACACTTTTTATTTTGAGAGCTCACCTTATGTTTCTTATCAAGGATATCCAAGGACTCTCAATCAAAGCTAGAGGTAGCTCATTTCCTTTCTGCTCAGCTGTAGACGTATGCCCTCCTGAAGGCTCCAGCTGTTACAGTAGCTTAAAAAGCCAAAGTATCAATTTTACCTATCATAATTAAGCAATTGCTCTGATGTACTTTTCTCCCTTTGAAGTCCTGTTTTAGTACTCAAGGATCAAAACAATGACTTCCAAAAAGAAATACTATTTTTGTATGGGTGCTTTTCTTTATTTCTTCTACTTGATTTAAACAATGACTAGAAAGAGTTATATGAAATGCAAAATACGCATATTTTAAAATTACCTCTCTGATCTTATTTTGTTTTAGGTCCAGAAAAATGACCATGCGGAATCAGATCATTGGTCCATCTAAATTAATATCCTATCTCCAATAAGGACCAGTACCAACTGCAGAAAGAAGGTGCAAGAAATCCTGTGTCACAGTTTGAGGTAACTGCATCTCTGACCCTTCTGTATCCTTGAGGATACACCACTTAGGTCTCAAGCTTCTAACCATCACCTTTGTCAGGGCAGGAACCCGCAATTCTGGGCCAGGGATTTAGGCTGCAATCCTCCTGCAATTTATTGTGATTATCTTAGCCAATTTATTGTGATTATCTTAGCAAGTGTGGCAGGGCTATCCATTGCCAGCCAGCCTTCATAAAGCAGAGTACTATTCACTCAGAACAAAACATTACAGAGAAAACATATCTTAAAATCAATAAAACGCTTATATGCAGGCCTCACCTTACAAGGCAGTCATCCATCTTCCACATAGAGACTATGATAGAAGCAAAGTACTTCAGGCCCTTCCCTCAGGGTCTCTCACTTGGTCACAGTTTCAGTCAGTTCTTGGATCAAGTGAGAATGGCCCATCTCTTTACTTCTGGGTGGTTACTTTTTACAGTTCTCAGATCTTTGTCAGGTCTCTTTAACCAGACCAAACCAGTGTATGCAATTTCCTCCCATGGGGTGAGTCTTCTCGAGGCTGATTAGCTGCCTAGGGATATATATTAATTACCTCCAAGTGATTTTAGTTTCTGCAGGAAATTCCTGTAATTCCCACAGAGCCAGAACACAATCCCTATCCCATAAATATACATAGAACATTTATGAAGTTGATACAGGTTTCAGAGTAGCAGTAGTCTTTGGATTTTCCAAGTATCTAAACTATCTGTCATACCCACCTGTGGGCAGGTATGGAACTGCTAGTTGGAGAGTGGCTTATGTCCTGAAGCATGAAGATTTATAATCTACCCCATTTTTTTTTTCTTTTTAATCCATAACATAGTTCTAGTTGTTCTCATTATTCACATCAATGTCCAATGGGCCTGATACTACAAAATCCTGGAGTGCCCTCATCTCTCAGTGAAGTTAGTGGGATTTGAGCACACACAACTGTCTGTGGGAGGTGCTCAGTATCCCACAGGAGAAGGCCCTACATGATTGTTGGTATAGACACCACAAAGGTAAAAGAAACTCAGTAGGTGCCAATCCCATTAGGAAAACAGGGAAAAATGAAAACTAATAAATGATTCCCTAACATCCCTTAAGAAATCTCCTTTAATAGTGGTCTATACTGATATAGTACTGTGGGTTAATGCACATTCGTCCATCTAAGCTATAGTTATAGGAGTGTATTAAGTCTCTCTTTGCAGTTGTGGTCTGTTTTAAAAGGAAAATGATTATCCAGCTCAGTTCTGCTTTTGCATTTGACACCGCAATGTAGCCGTTTCAGTTTACCAGCTGTAAATTCTGCTATTTGTCATCTAAACTATTTGAAGTAAGTTACATTTCAGTGGAATCTTTATTTTGACAAAATTATGCAGTTTCTTTCTCTTGCCATCTTTTGCATGCAAAGCCACTGATTGTCAGTGACTGTGGATCAAGCAGTGTTTACTTTTAAATTTAGGACTGCAGCTGTAATACTCAACAAAATGACTGTGCCACTCATTTTCTTCAGTACAGTAAGGTTTCCATAGGTCTATTAGGAAAATGTGGTTATTTACTAGAAATCTAGCAGTGAATATATATGGGCAGATCCTCATCGAGAGCAAATTATCATAGTTCCATTGACGTCAATTATACTGTTGCCTTTATATTTTTTCAGCATGAACAGGGAAATGAAGCTAGCCGCCTGCTTTGTCATGGGTTTCCAAACAGGTGCTTCTTTATTCTTATGGACTATTAATTTATTTTCTTTCTTTCTGTTTACAGAATACGAAAAATTCAGTTTATCCTGCTTTGACATGCCACACAAACAAACAAACTAGCAGCTAACCCTACAAAAGTTGAGAAAACTCCGTCTGAGTCCCTCCCATAGACACCTGTCCCCATTAGTCCCCTACTTCTGTCTCTTTGGATAAAGAGGGGGTATTAGTTCCAAAGCCAAAGGTTCCTCATGGAGAATATTCTGCAGCCAGCTCCCTCTTTTTCAAATCAAGAAGGATCTGGCTAATCACCACTGTGTGCTACTGACTAATGGGGACAACTGTCTGTGGGAAGGACTTAGATTAAATTTTGACTTTTATAGGGTTAGCTGCTGGCTTATCTTATTTTCTTTGTGTAAGATGTCAAAGTGGGGTAAACTGTATTTTCCATATTCTATAAACTGAAAGAAAGAATAAATGAATAGTCCATGAGTATAAGGAAGTGACTGTTTAGAAACTGGTGACAAAGCTGGTAGCTGAGTTGGTTTCCCTTTCCAAGCTGAAAAAATATGAAGACAACAGCAAGGCTTTATTTTAAGTAAGTCATTTAGAAAGAATAGTCAGTTCTGTTGAGCAATTCCAAGTTAACCAATGTCCCCCAATAGGGTCAGTCAAGGGGAAATTTTCTATTAGAAAAACACACACAAATCCCATTGACCTGAGTGAGACTTTACTGTGCTTTCGGAGGTCAGACTTCAGTCCTCTGACAACAGCATTTGCGATTTTTTTAAACAACATTTATTATGGTCAAGCTGTTCAAAAATGGCTAGTGAATTTGGATACTTCAAGCTTTGAGTGCCCAATTTGAGACACCTTAAAGTGGCCCAATTTTCAGAAAGCGGATGCTCAGCCCTTTTGGAAAATCAGGCCTCCTTTAAGGTGTCAACTTGAGCACCAAAAACTTGAGGCACACAAACTCACTGACAAACTGTCAAAAGTGACTAATTTATGTTCAACATCACTAAATGCTTCCATGCAGGCGGTTGGTTGTCCCTATTACATTTTAAACTAAATTCTTCATTGCTAGCTTAAATTGGCTGCTTCCTTTGTGAACTTTTTATTCCAGCTAAATACACTGGGAATCAGGAAATAATTACATGTGATAACTGAAACTTAACCTGCCGCTTTGTTCACCCAATCCAATGAGCAAAGTAAAGAGAGAGAGATGCAAGAGAAGACAGGCTGAAATTGAACTGTCAGCATGTTGAATAACACTAAGATGTAAACGTACACAGTCAGTCAGATTCTTGTAGGACAAACATAGCAACGGAGCAGCTAATACTGTTTAACTTACAAAATCTGAGCTGGTGTGGGTTCTTCATAAGTGACAGAATGAATGAAGGCACTATATTGCTACATTACTTTCTTCCCCTTCAGTAATCACATGCATGTCAGACTTAAATCCATGCAAGGATTATGTCACTGAGTGGAAATAGTTTAATGCTTATACAATGAATTATAGTCTCATTAATTCTACATGTTACTTGTTCATAGCTACATTTTAAAATTATAATAGTTATGTAAATCAAAATTTGCATAGCTATGTGGTTTTGTAGTGGTTTCAAAGATTCTGTTCTATTATCCTATCAATTATTAGTGAGGATGTTGTGGGGAAAATACAGTAACTCTTTGCTTACTGTTGTAGTTATGTTCTGAAAAATGCGACTTTAAGCCAAACTATGTTAAGCAAATCCAATTTCCCCATAAGAATTAATATAAATGGAGGGATTAGGTTCCAGGGAAATTTTTTTCACCAAATGACTATATTATATATACACACAGAGTATAATTTTTAAACAAATAATTTAATACTTTACACAGCAATGATGATTGTGAAGCTTATTTAAGAGGGTGAAGTCAGAGGGTGGAAGAGCGAGGGATATTTCCCAGGGAATGCCTAAATGATGAACTAGCACTCGTCTGAGCCCTCAAGGGTTAACACAGTGTTGTTAATGTAGCCTCACACTCTACAAGGCAGCACAAATGGAGGGAGGGGAGACAGCATGGCAGAGACAGAGACAGAGACACACACCCTGTGTGTGAGAGAGAGAGATGTGCATTGCCCCTTTAAGTACACTGACCCCTCTCTAAGTACATTGACTTTTTAAGTAGATCAGCAAGTTGAGACAGCCGCTGCTGCTGCCAGAAAGCTCCCTCCCATGTCCCCCCCTGCTCTATGGAGATGGGGTATGGAGGGGGAGGGAAACACCCTGACATTAGCACCAGTGGCGTAGCCAGCTCGTAAGAGGAGGAGGAGCAAACATAAAAAAGGTGCCCTCTCTTGGCTCCTCCTCTGGTCACGCCCCCCCCGGCTCCTCCGGCCGCACAGCCCCTCCCACCATGGCTCCTCTGGCCGCCATGCTGCGCCCCCCCCGCTCTTCCGGCCGCGCCCGCCGTCCCCCCATGCCTGCTGGCCACCAGCCTGTGCCGCCCCCCCACCCCCTCTGGCCGCAGTAGCCGGCCGCGCTGCGGGCCTCATGCTGCACCTGCTCTCCCCCCCACAATTCCGGCCGCGGCAGCCGGCCGCGCTGCAGGCTGCATGCTGCGCTCCAGGCTGGAGCAACCGTTGGCTTTGTGGTGTGGGCAGCAGAACAGCACACGGGTCTCATCAGTAGCTAGTACAGATGCCTGGCTGGTGAGGCTTGCGCACATGCTCAGAGTCCATCTAATCCCAAGATCTGGGGTCGGGACAGAATTTCCCCCCAGGTCAGTTTGGCAGTGTGATGGTTATGTTAAGCTGCGCCCCCGCTCCTCCACGTCCTCCCCCGCTCCTCCAGCCGCGTGACCCCCCATGGCTGCTGGCCGCACTGTGGGCGGCCAGCCTGTGCCCCCCCCCCTTCGCTCCTCCGGCCATGGCAGCTGCGTGCCGCATGCCGCGCCCCCCTGTTCCTCCGACCACGCGCCCGCCACCCCCCCATGGCTGCCGGCCGCGCTGTGAGTGGCCAGCCTGCACCCCCCCTCACTCCTCCAGCCGCCTTTGGAAAGGCGCCGCTT
Organism: Trachemys scripta elegans; assembly: GCF_013100865.1. Lineage (NCBI taxonomy): Eukaryota > Metazoa > Chordata > Testudines > Emydidae > Trachemys > Trachemys scripta. Next base: position 13,622,222 of record NC_048308.1, on the reverse strand, counting down.
TTGGCAAATTTGCTGAGGGGAAGCGGCTGCTTCCCCTGCACCCCACTAGCTACGCTACTGATTAGCATCCCTTTCCCCTCTCCCCTTGCACAGCAAGCAGGAGGCTCCCAGCAGCAGCTCCAAGGCAGAGGGCAGGAGCAGCACATGGCAGTGGAGGGAGGGACAGCTGAACAGCCGGCAATTGATAGCCTGCTGGGCAGCTGCCACACAGGGAGCTTAGGGGAGTGGGAAGCTGATAGGGGGGCTGCTGGTCCACCCTGGTTCCAAGCCCCCACCAGCTAGCTCTAAGGGGCTGCTCTTTCTGCAAGCAGCAGACGGCTGCCAAACAACGTTATAAGGGAGCATTGCACAACTTTAAACGAGTATGTTCTCTAATTGATCAGCAACGTAACAACGAAACAACGTTAACCGGGACAACTTTAAGTGAGGAGTTCCTGTACCTGAAATAATTTGTCCCTGCCAAAAAACAGACTAATAAATGGTGTCCCCTTTCCAAAGAGCTCTCTAAAAAGAGAATGCAGGGTAACTGCTGCACAACAGGAGGAACATAAAGAAATGGTACAATGGCATCAGTTATATTGCAAGAACATCAGTTTCAGCAGAAACTGGGATAGGATTGATACTGGGATAGGATTGTACAGCCGAGTATTCTAAGAGATCTTGACAAGATGGAATTAACTTCTTTCAGCCAATAATAAACACACAACTCAATATTGAAAAATAGTAAATTTCTAACAACAAGGATTTTCTGCATTAAACATTGATACCATGGGGCTAGAAGTTCAAGTACTAATGATCCTTCAGCCACCTTGACTCACCGCAGTTCAGGTTAATGAATGGAAATAGCTGTTACCACCTGTAAGACTGACAGAGAACCAGTCTAAGAATGTCCCCTACCCGCATCGATCATCAAGGTTTGTTGTCAGCCCCTTAAAAAAAAAAAAAAGTAAACCAACTAGGATGTGTGGGTGTAAACAACCAAGGTACTTATTGAACCATCAACAGTTCTAAACAAGGTAAACCAGAGGTGAACCAAATGAATAGGAACACAGGTAAAGCAAGGACTTCCACAACAAGTGATATAAGGTAAGTAAAGGGCTGGCAGTAGGCTGACTGTGACTGAGGGTAAGTTCCCTCCCCAGGATGGAACCCAGGTAAGAGGATGGATGATAAATGTTCCACTACGATGTCTTTCAGCTCTGAGGACACTCGCGACGACAGGACAGCTTCGGACTGGTGGGTAGGTGAAACCCATAGGCAGGACCAGCTCTGGCTTTCTGACCGCCCCAAGCAAAAAAAAAAAAAAAAAAAACACAGCGCAGCCAAAGCCAGGGTGCAGGAGGACTCCCTGCCCTGCAGATATGCCCGGGGGCGAGAGAGAGAAGGGGGCGGCCAGGGCTTCAGCAGGGCACTGCCACGCAGCCCCTCCCGCTGCGCCACCTGCCGGGAGGGCGCCGCGCCGCTCCGGTCAGCTGGGAGGGAAGGACGCGGGCTGCCCCGCCGGGCTCATTGCAGGGCGCTCCCATCCTCCACGCCGCTGCCCCCTACAGGGCGGGCGGAGCGGAACAATAACAACAACAAAAAGTGGCCGTGCCACCCTAGGATTGGGCGGAATGCCGCCTCCTACAAGCTGCCGCCCGAAGCACCAGCTTGCTCGGCTAGTGCCTGGAGCTGGCCCTGCCCACAGGTAAGGAGTGGACCTCAGGGTCAGGTGATGACAGCTCTGCCCCAGTGATGACTTGGCTTGTACTCCCCCTGCGACATCATGGGTGTGTGTTTGTTCTCAGTTAAAGAGTGGCAGCTAGTGACACAGTATCTGTATGCAAGTGAGAAGGTCACATGGTTGCTTGGTTTCCCACCTTTCAGTAGAAAGGGTGGGAAACATTACCTGAGGAGGGGGAAGAAGGCCAGCGAAGATGGATTCCTAGTTGTTAGGGCATTCCAAGATGGTGCACCTATGACGTTAAGCACCAAAGTTTTTCCCCTACAATCTGATAACTCTCTTTCCATTCCACCAGCATCTAAGGAGGCTGTTAAACAGCTACTAAAGTTAAATATTTTTTAAAAATTAGCTAGACTTGATAACTTGCACCCAAGAGTTTTAAAATAGCTGGTTGAGGAGCTTACTGGACTGTTAATGTTGATTTTTCACTACATCTTAGAGCACTGGGGAAATACAAGAAGCCTGGAAGAAAACTAATGTTGTGCCAATTTTAAAAGGGGTAAATGGGATGACCGAGGTAATTATAGGCCTGTCAGCCTAACATTGATCTCTTGCAAGATAATGAAGCTGCTGGTATGGGACTCGATTAATAAAGAACTACAGGAGGGTAATGTAAATCATCATGGGTATATGGAAAATAGATCCTGTCAAACTGGATATCTTTTTCTGATGAGATTAAAAGTTTGGTTGATAAAGGTAATAGTGCTGACAATATTCTTAGACTTTTGAAAGGCATTTGACTTGGTGATAACTTTTTTTGTCTTTGAATTATAGCAGACACATGCATTCCTGTTCCCTACTAGCCATTCCAATTATTTTGAACAGAGTGCTTTTGATTTGGGGCTCCAATTCCTAAGCACCTCATGAAGGTGATGTAGGCCAAAAACACCTTAAAAGCTGCAGATCTCCTGACACAGTGGGTGGAAAGTGAAAAGCAGCAAATGTCTTGCTCAAGGAGGCTCCATAGTCACATTCACTTCACATGCAGGGTTTATGGTTATGCAAGGGGCATAGCTAATGAGATTTGCATGGACAGCATGGAAGCACGTGGCCACAAACCTGCACTGGAGGGAAGTATAAGGCTGAATATACGGCTTTTCACTATTTATCAAACATCTGGGTAAGTATCTTGGACCCTGCTTTCAGACTGATGGTCAGGGCCGGCCTTAGGGTAGGGCAAAGGGGGAGCCGTAGCCAGGGGGCACCATGGTGCAGAGGCCAGGGGCTTGGGCTTCCCCCCTCTGCCTGCAGGGTGCAGCCCTGTGCAGCAGGAACGTCCGCTACTCTGCTCCTGAGCAGAGGCCCACTGCTCACCACCCTACGTGGTTTCCCAGCCTGGCTCCAAGTCCTGCCTCTGCACTCGACGACTGCAAGTCGGGATCTTCCCTGCATCCTCCGCCCAGACTATCCCAGCCCTGCTGCTCCTCTTTCCAGGGGCAGTCTAAATGAAAGCCATGCCACCCAATGGAAGGCGAGTGTGGTGTCTCAGCCAGCCAATGGGATCTGGAAGTTGCCAGCCTCCTCCAGGTTGGGAGGGACTGGGAACTAAAACTGAAGGGCAAAGAGACCAGTAAGTCTTAGGGGGTCCTGACCCTGTGACCCATCTCCCAGCCCAGGGAACCCCACTCTGTGCCCCCAGCTCCCAGGGGAACCCTCTCTGTGCCCCCAGTTCCCGAGGGCTCCTTCCCTGTGCCCCCATCTTCCAGCTCCTGAGGGACCCTTCCCTGTGCCCCCATCTCCCCCAACTCCCTGTGTCCCCCAACTCCCTGTGTCCCCCCAGCTTCCCTGTGCTTCTAGGTACCAGCCCACCCAGCTCCCAGGGGGCCCCTCTCTGTGCCCCCAGAGCCTGAAAGACCTCTCCCTGTGCCCCCAGCCCCTGCCAATGCCCAGGGACCCCTCCCTGTGCCCACAACTCACAGGAGGCACCTCCCTCTGCCCCACAGATCCCAGCCTCCCAGTTCTCACAGCCCCCCCACTCTCACCAGTTCTCAGGGTGTCCCTCACATCTTGGAGTTTCCCCCTCCTGCATGCCACACTCAGACCCCACAGTTCCCCATGCTCCCCAGCTCTCAGGAGTTCCCCCTTTTCCATATTCATCCCAAAGGGAGGTGTTATTGCAGGGGTGTGGGGCTATTTTGGGAGCCAACCTTCCACCATCACCACCCACCCTAACTACCTTCAGCGCACTGGAGCATTTTAACCTCCCCCTCCCACAATAACCTACCTTCCCTCGGACTGGGGAGGGGCAATATTGGGGATGCACAGTATTGGGGTGGGGAGAGATCTGCCCTCCTTGAACCCTCACGTCACTGCCCCCCCCCCCCCCGGTATCCCCACACCAATGTAATTATATCTATACATCTCTGGGTCCCTCCCCCCTTTCCGGGGCTCTCAGGTCACCATGCTCCTCCGCCACTACAGCCCTCTGGTGCCCTCCTGTCACTGCACCTCCCCTTGGGCTGCTGACCCTCTGGGGCTCTGGCAGAGGAGCTGGATGCCATGCTGAGTGGGAGAATTTGGGAGGTGCAGGAGAGGTACGACTCTGTCCTGGAGCCCGCTCACCCTGTCGGAGTGCAGAAGACTGCCTACCACATTGTCTTGGCTGCCTGCTCAACGACCAGATGAGGGTTCCTTGTAGCACTGGCTGGGGGAGTCAAAGTGACTGCTGTGGGGTTTCCTATGATGCCCATCACCGTGGCATCCAGATGGGAGACACTGCAGGGCAAAACGGGCCCTATGCATGGGTGACGTGGTCAGGGAGGTGCTGTAGTTAAGAGAGGCAAGGAGCGGGGTGGGCGTGGAGTGCAAGGTCATGGAAGGGAGTTTAGGGGCAATGAGTGGTGGAGGAAGATGCAGTGGGGGCTGGGGTAATGGGGAGCCTAGGAAGGCAGTTGGGACCAGGGGAGCCAAAATACAAGTTTGCCCAGGGTGCTATTTTCCCTAAGGCTGGCCCTGCTGGTGGTAAAGATTCATAGTTTCTGGCATTAAAGCCTTTCCATTCCAGCTTTGCTCAAAGAATCAAGACTGGGGCTTGTGCTATATATCAGCAACAAAAACTTCATCTAAACCAGGAGTGACAATTACTTGACAACAGTTAGGCAGCTGGTGTGCCAAGACCACTGCCTATCACATTGGCCATATTATCTCTCTGCTTCTTTGTGCTCCCCATCTGTCTGAATCCTGCTGTTGTCTCTTGTTTTATAATTTGATAATAAATTCCTTGAGGCAGGGACCATCTTTTAGTTCTGTTTGTATAGCACCTCGCCAAATGAGGACCCTAGGAGCTAGTATAATAAAAATTTATCCCCAGGACAGCTCCATGATATCCCTTTGAAATCATAGTTCTAAAATTATCTTTTGAACAACATGAGCCTTTCACACAGGCTGTCTTCATATTCAGCAGCAAAAGGATTCACATTTTATAGACGGAAGTGATGTATCTTTTACTTGGCACCTCCCCTCCTGTTGGATGAATATGACCCGGTGGGTGATAGCCCATATAATTTCATTCTTCCTGTAGGCAGAATAGGGCGAGTTCAAAAAAGAATGCCAAGCTTTCCTTTGAATTCCTTTCCTTTTCTCATTTACAGCTTTAAATGAGACCCTTACATTTCCTGCATGAGCCACAGAGGGCTTGCTGTGTCATGTCTGATATTGCAGTACATGAATTGTGGGTGGTTTAAGTTCGTTTGTACAGTAAATTTATTCCATTATTGGCTGCTTTAATCTCAGGAAAAGGGCTGAAAGCACAAGCCGTAATCTGAATTTATCTTTATCTTTTAAATTACCAAATGCTGACCGCTTCTTGTCAAACGCTGTCATGCAAATAGCTATCTCCCTGTGAAAACTGCTAGGCCATTAATCACCCTGATCAGGATTCAGAAACGAAAGAGGCACCTCTAAATAAAGCATAATGAGTAACACTGTACATAGCGGTTTATGTAACTGCTTATTTTGAGCAAAAGTGCACACTTTTGCTTCTTCAGTTTGAGCTTGCTGACCTCTGTTTGTAGGATACTCTGTTGTATATTATACAAACTGAACAGGTAGAAAGATTGTCGTACCAGAGAAGCATTGCAATATAAACAATGAGCTAATGTGTTTCTTCTGCAGATTGAGAAGGCAAGTTTGCCTTTCTCTCAGTTTCACCTCTCCAACATAATCAAGTATTTAGGAATACAGAGATTGTCATAATGAATCAGGCCAGTGGTCCATCTCGTCCAGTGTTCTGTCTCCAATTGTGCCCAGTGCCAGATGCTTCTGGGGAAGGTGCAGAAATTCTGCAGGAGACAAAGTGGACTGCAGAGATGAAGTTAACCCCTTATGCCATTATCAAGCCAAATATTAAGCATATTTCTTATAATTGGTCCTTTCTTTGTGGAGGGGCTAGGATTTCTTCTTCTTGTAGCGTGCTGAGCACAATGTGCCTAATAATGATTATTGCCTACATTAAATCTCATGAGCTATGAACCAACTCTTCCACATACATCCATATCCTGTTTTCAGATTATACTCTGCAGATTACCTGTACAAGGTTTGGATTGTTCCCTATCATTTCGCTTAGTGCCACTCAGTTGCTTGCAATAATGATCTTCTCCACTTGACAGGCATGACAACTGTCCTCAGAGTTATGCTCAACTTTGCTAGACAATAGGTACAAATAGTCTATCATTGCACCAGTCTTTTAATTGGCATCTCATTCTGGCCATCTGACTGAGAAGCCTTGGCAAACACAAGCTGTTCAAAGTCCAGTCAGTTCTAGTTTTCCTAGATTTAGTTTTGTAAGTGTTGAAGTTACAGTCTCCTGTACAGTTTATATAAAGATGTATGGCCACAATAAAATAAAAATCTCAGGTCAGATTCTCTGGTAAGGTGCAGCTGCTTTGTCCCACAGTACAGGTGTAATCTGTTCTTAACTTCATGGAGATTTACCATAGTGTAAGGTGTATTTCCAATGGCATAAAGCCACCTCCACCCTCACTGACCACCGCCACAACTACAGAGGAAAAAAAGGTGCCTTGCCACAGAAAAAAATCTGTGGTTGTGATACTTCTGCATTACTCCAATTGTTGAAGGGTTAATCTAACAAACAATCTCTGCACACCATTCCTTGACCCAAGCTCTGTGCAGTAGATACACACCCCAGAATCTGGCCTGCAATCTTACTTTTACTTAAAATAATAATACTTGGCACTTATGTAAAACGACATCTTCAAAGCATGAGATAAACGTTAGCTCAACGGTCCTTACCACACACCCCTCAGGTGTTTAACATTTTACAGATGGGGAAATTGAAACACAGCAGGCTTGCAGGTGCAACTCCCGTTGACAACAAGAGTTGCAGGAGTTCATGCCAATGATGAATCTGGATGAGTTTCTCCAGTTCACTTTGCAAATCGTTGGCAGCACCAGGAACAGAAGGCAGGATTTCCCAACCCCCGGTCCCACTCACTGTGTACCAGACTATCTTGTCCATTTCCCCACAAACACTGATAAAAAACCAGTGAATTCTAATATTATTGACATTTAAATGTACAGATTATTCTGCAGTCATTTGGAATAAGAAATAATCCCCCTCTCCCTTTTTGTGTCTCAGGTTTTTTTTTTTTTTTTTGGTAATATGCTTGGCACTATTGTGTTCAAGTACCTCTATTTCAGGCCCTGAACCTGCAAAGTATGTCTAAAATAGAAGTACTTGAACACTATAATGACTGGCACATTATAAGAATCTGATAGACAAAGAGAGAGAGAGGTTGACTTCTTGTTCAAACAACTGCAGAACGATAGATATGTTTAAATGGTGGGGCTCAGTCTCTCCTGCTGAAATTGTGCCACCGTGTACAAATCATTAAACTTTCATTGAAAGTGAATGCCCTGACCACTTGGCTATAGTCTCTCTCTCTCTCTCTCTCTGGCCCAATGACTAATTATTTTTACACAAAGTGGAACAGCTTCAACAAGAGACAGCCACCCAGAAAACCTATAATCCAGTGGTTAGAGCCCTCATATGCAATGTAAAAGATGCTCTGAATCAGGCAGAATGGGGACTTAAACCTGGGTCTGCCGCATGACAGGGAAATTCTGTAGACTTGAGAGTATGGAGCGGAGGCACCCACAGGCACCTCCTTCTCCTCCTGTTTTGTAAATGGTGCCTCAGGCCGCTTCCCTCTCACTCTCTCTCTCCAATATTTTTGGCCAAAATTATTCAGCATATTTACATCAAATTCACAGATAGTTTCAGTAAACTGCATTTTTTGGCAAATAAACTACTCATCCAAAAAATGTTGCCCAGCTCTAATTATAACATTATCTTAAAGATGTGATTAAATGCTTTTCTGGATTGTGGCCTAAATCCTTGACCTGTGCTAAAATTAGTAACACCCCAAAATTTATGGTTATTCCTATGGTGTTGGCTTTGGGAGACTAACACTCCCAGCACATTAATGACTTTTGCACAATAGCAATTTGTGAATTTGCACACATTTAAAAGCAGTGACCTAGAGGCCAATGTCTCCTATCAGTTACAAGCCTCTTGAGTCATCCAGCCCCACCAGTCAACTTTTCATTTCTATTTGCCATGTCAGTTTCACTTTACGGTGGATCAGATCTGTAAGGTTTTTCACATCTAGAGTGGCTTTTTCATCAATTACAATTTCTTTTTCAGAGGCTTCTGAAGTTTCTTCATTGATTTCAACACTCTCCACATAGAACTCAGCCATTATTTCTTGCTGTGTCTATTCTCTTCCAGACAGCATATATCACAGAACTCTGTGTATTCCATATCACAGCTACAAGTCTGCCCTCCACAGGAGAACAAATGTGTCAGCTGCAAAGGATTTTAAATAATTGTTTTTAAAGTATTTTTAGTGGAAACCATGATTTTACATTAGCTAAATGAATGTTTTATTTGAGACCATATAAAACCAGTGGATGAACCCTGAAAATTAATTTTCTCCTTCAGAATTTATAGGGAAGATGAGAAATTGATACCTGGGAGGGAGGGAAGAAGCCACCTTTCCAAAGGGGGTGAAATATTGGAAAAAGTTGGTCTCTCCAAAAGACTCCATAAAGGAATTAAAGTTAAGAGATCAGAGCCAGATGGCTCTATCCAGGACTCTCAGGGTTACTACAAAGCAGAAATTGAAGCACTAAGATAAGATATTTTAAAATGCATGAAAACCTCGTACAAGTTATAGATCAGACATGGTGTAGAAAATCTATGGTACAGCCATAAAGAAGATGTGAAAATGTTTGCTCACTGAACCTCATATGATTAAGCTTTTGGCTTTGGTTTGGATGAGCAGTCTAAAATTTCAGATGTTTGTGTTAACTTCTTTTTTCTGTAAACCTGAAATTCATAGAATAGGCTCTTGTGCTCTCTCTCCACACTTACTGTGTATGTGTATGTGTGTGTGAATGCGCATACACTTTCTGCCAGTGAGAAAAACTGCAAGAACAGCAAATCCCATTATGTTTTGGCACATTTGCTTCTGCGATTCAAACGCAAAAGGTGCAAAAATGAAAAATACAGGGAAAATGTACCAAACTATTTCAAACCATCAGAAATAAATATTCACCCAATTCTCCCAAGTTGTATGCACTTGTATAAGGACAGAACATAGGCCCTGGTCTGGGGTGAATTTTCAATTACTTTTTTTAGCCGAGTATTGCGAATTATACCAGACTCACTAACGACTGCCACTAAAGAACATGCAAAGAGTAGTATGGAATTACAAATCATAAAAATACATCTGATCTCTATTCCACTTGCATAAATCTCAAGCATTTCTATCAACTACTGATTTACACCAATGCAACAGAAATCAGAATCTAATCCATGGAACCTAGACACTCATCTTTAAGCATACAGTTTTCAACTGGTTAGTCAAGTATTTTCATGTAATCTCCACTGTGGACTGTATCTGGTAAATCAAAGAAATAAAGTAGCTAAATATACATGGATCTTCTGTCCCTAAAATTTATTATATTCTTATTAGAAATGGGTCTACATCAAAATCCCATTTCCTAGTGCTTCTGAACTTTGGCAGAGGTCAATTCCAAATTTAAATCCAGATCTGAATTTTACAGCTGGTCCCTCCCTCTAAGGGGCTGAACCAAATCCATGGATCCTAATTAGAGTGGGGGGCTGAAACTCTGGATCCACATCTGAATTTTGTAGCTGAGGCCTGTTTCTAATTCCTATCACATACACACAACTCTTTGCTATAATTATTTATAAATCACACTGATCTGTTGCACAGGAAATCCAGGTTTCCCTGCACTGAATAGTTCATTGCAATAGGCAGCATAAGCCATCAAACATATTGGCCAAGTTAATACAAATTAATCAGTTTAAGCATCTGGTTTGCTAGACACCAATGATTCATTGAAGGGCGGAGATCTTCTCTGCACGCTGACAAGATCTGCTGTAAGTGAATAAAAGACGGTTGTTGCTCTAATATTAGTTTGTCATCTGCTTTGCCAATTCCATTAAAAAAAATGACTGTGCCTAAAACACTTCTTCTGGAGAGAAAACTGAAGTGCAGGTGCTCCACCCATTTCCATTTGCTGCTTTCCTCTTCTAATGTCAGCTCCATCTGTCTGCCATAGGAACTTCATGTCTTTTGAATTGTCTATTTACTCACTTGCAAGTTTGTCCTTGTTTGGCTGTACTCTGCCCAGGGCTGGCTCCAGGCACCAGTGAAGGAAGCAGGTGCCTGGGGCAGCCAATAGAAAGGGGCGGCAATCCATCCGTTATTGGGACGGCATAGCGGCACTTCGGCGGCAGCTGAAGCGCTCCACTTTAGTCTTCGGCGGCAATTCGGCGGTGGGTCCTTCACTCCATCTCTTCAGCGGCAGCTCAATCTGGTTTTTCTTTTCTTTTTTTCTTCGCCGCTTGGGGCGGCAAAAAAGCTGGAGCCAGCCCTGACTCTGCCCTTCATTTGTTACTTTCAGCATTCACCATTCAGAGCATCCCACCATTGGCAAACTTTTCCTACTTTTCAACACATTGCATGTTATCAGTTCCTTCTCCTTTGTCGGACTGAGACTTCTTCGTTTCCACACAATGTGATTGATTTCTGCTCTGGAGGCAGTATCTTTTCCAGCCCATGCAATCTCTCCTTTCCTATCCTTAGCTCTTCACAGGGCTCTCTAAACTTCTCATCCAGCATTCTGTGATCTCTGCAGAACCTTCCCATTCCACCATATATCTTTCACTGTAGATAAACTTTTTCCTGGTTTGTTATTTGGAGTAGCCAGTAAGATTGACTTTAGAGTAAACCTCTCTCCTAACAGCAGTAATTTGTTTAGCACTGTACTATTGCTCTGCCAGTGATTTATTTGCTCATTTAACAGCTGCAGAATATCATTCTACATTGTTCATTATTGCACAACCGTTCCTCAGAAAGTCCAGTACTTGGATTCCTGCATCTGCCTCACTTACATTTCCATAATAATTGAATATTAACAATATTATAGTGTTGAATCCCTTTAAACATATAACGTAGATTCTGAGTGAATACTTTTTTCCTCTTCAGTCGCTTATTTATGGATGCATGGCAATGGATGATGACAGGAGTTTTAACCCTTGAATGCAAATCTTTCTATAAGAAGCATCATATTGATGATATTTCTTCTGGCTACTATAGCAAACTGCTGCTCTAGCATAAGATCTTTAGTTACTGTCAAGGGAAAGTCATCCTGACTAGGAACTTTGTTTCTTACCCTCATCTGTTTTATTACCATCAGTTAAATGCAGTCCGGTGTTTTTCCGCTTACTTTAAGAAAGTGAAAGCAGCATTTCTCTCAAAACCCAATTACATGTGCCAATTATATTTCCAACTGAGTAGTACACGGTCCCGAGGTTATTCCCTCCAGATCCATGACTAGCTGTTTGGAGCATACAAAGATGAGAAAGTCCCAAGTTTTAATCTCAGTGTAGTGCATGCTGGGACAGAATTTGGGGATTGTTTACAGTGTTGTGCAAATTCCCTTACAGTGCAGAAATGATCAATAAAGCACATTGGTATATGTTGCAATATACTACCTTTGTGTATATGTGTCTAGCCCACAGGGAGGAAAAGGAAACTACTACAAGTGGCAGTTACATCAGTTCTCCTTTAACTCACGTAAATGGGACTTGTGTTTTCTCTGGAGCTAAGGAACCATGATTCTAATTCAAATCCCCCCCCTCCCCAAGTGTGTGTATGGTTTATCTAGCTCCTGGATCTGTTGCCTACATCACCTGATTTTGTTACAGTACTTCAGTATGAAGTTTTGATTTAAGGAACTCCCAGTTACATGTATATAACAATTACCTAATCTACTGGGACCACTGGGCATCACTACTCATAAGGGACAGTCTTAATACCAATACCATGTTATTTATCTGACTAACCACAATTAAGCAATACAGCTCGAATTTAGAATATTCATCACTTCCTAGAAGAATAAATTTGAAAATATTAAGTTTACCAACACACACACTTGATATGCCACAAACAGAAGGAGGACTGACAATAGGAACCTTCTACACCATTCTGTCATTGAAAGTTGAAAATCCGGCCCAAGGAGGTACCTTTTTTAGATTTGTTTGCTATTTATTAAGAATACGATTCTGTCACAGAGGTCACAGATTCTGTGATTTTCTGGGACCTCTGTTACTTCTGGGGCAGGGCTGGAGCAGCTGTCAGTGGCGGGCCCACCAGAGCAGCTCACTGGTGGCATGCCCCAGGGACGCCCAAACAGCTGACCTGTCCACTGGAGCAGAGGTCCCCAGCCTGCCAGAGCAGGGGCTGGAGTTGGGTCAGCCGCCCTGGGACTGGAGCAGCAGCCATCAGCTCCTGCTGCAGGAGCAGCATCGGGACTGGAACAGCTGCAAGCCACAGTAGCAGCCCTCTGTCTGTGTCCCCTCCCCCTCCCGCAGGTATTCTTAGTAAAGTCAGAGACAAAAATTTTGTTTATTGACCGTGACCTGTCCATGACTTTTACTAAAACTACCTGTGACAGAATCTTAACCATACTGTTTACTGTTCACTCAACCCTACTTAAAAAAAAAAAAAAAATCAACAGTTCTGTTTAGAATGTTGAACAATATTTGCAGGCTAATATATATATATATAATCTGTATTATCTGCACTATATATACACATTAGTATGCATTAAGCACAAATATTATAGCAGTTATGTAGACTAATTTGGCCTATTTCTTTACTATAGTCCTGTTCACCTACGCTAAGTACCTCATAACACATTGAATTAGCTAGCAGATGGGAAAGCTGTCAAGATCAGGACATATGATTATTTTATCATAGGAACAGGCAGGGAGTTATTCTCACAGACCAGTATTGGAATGTCCCAAAGGAAGAGGACAAGACATTGGATTGTTCTACCCTAGTAGAGACCTGGTATGTTTCAAGCAATTGACTAGACAATTTATCAACAAACTGGTGAGTCAGCTAGGAACTATCTAGCCAAAAGCTCGATCAAACCAAATACAACCTAACCGCTTGGAGGAGGATAGTGTTCAGTAAGTTGGGGCAGGAGGGGCTTATGTTCATTAATCTCATGTATACTCATGAAGCCAGGTAGGCCAGACCTAGGGGGTGGGGGAGTAAGTATTACTATGACTAGAACCGTCCCTTGCGTAGGGTGAATCGGAGTGACTGCTCCAGGCCCCGTGCTTTGGAGGGCCCCAAGGGCTGGTGTGAGAGGCCAGCACGGTCAGTTCCAGAAGAGACAAATCCGTCACTTTCACCCCGGCCCCCTCTAGAGATGGCCCTGACTATGGCAAAATGCCTTTTTAATACCCAGTTTAATACAGAATGAATAATAAAGCACTTTAAGCAAAACACCAATACTTTAGGAATTCCTGGGCAAGAAGCCAAAAAAGCTTAATTATAAATGAAACTTTTGGGCAAACTGCCCAGACACAGTAAATATTTTTGGTAAGTAAATGTGTAACCAAATACGGGGGTGGTTCACCTGTGCAGGACACAAGGCACAAAAACAACCCTTGGAATTCATTATGTGAAGTAAAAGTTAAATGTAACCCACACACCTCCTGAGTGTGGTGTTCTGTCCCCTCTCAGATGGCCCTTAGCTAAGGCTGGAGAGCAGACTCATTAATCTCTAAGTGGTCTCGGTGCCACTAGAGGGGACAGAACACCACACCCAGGAGGTGTGTGGGTTACATAAACAAGGAAAAAAATCAAAGAACTAAAAAAAAAAAAAAGTTACAACTAGAACAAGATCAAAATAAAAAATTCAGGAAGTGGAAGATAAGTAACTGTAACACCCATCTTGCTTACTGTTTACAAGAAATGACGGGACGACTAGGAGATTGTCAGACAAAGTGCAGCAAGCAAGAGGGATAGAAGTTAGGCTGGCAGGGACAGACTGAAAATCGAGTGGCCCACAAACAGGTAACTGCAACAAGGAAGGGCACTCCTGTAATCCATTTGGCATGCAGACAAATTATCAGGCAATTTGGAAACAAATTCAGGTTTTCAGGGAACAGGTAGCAAGCCTACACTCTCCTCCCAGAGTTGGGATAAACACACACAGGTCCTGTTTCCCAACCCCCAGATGCTCTAACACACAGAATTTCACTCCCCTCTCAGAGCTTATTTACAGGTCAAGTTTTTCCTTTATGTCCTTTCTTCATCCAAACCTTTCCTCTTCCTTTCTTTCTCTTGTAGTGCTTACTTCATTCAGTTTGCTAAACTCACTACTGCTGCCTGTGCTTTGAAATACCCTCAGAGAGTTAATTAATTTCCCTTAACTCATGTCTCCTTCCCTACACTGTTTTCTTCTACATTGCTTGGCTCTCCCTCTGTTTTAAAAGCAACAGAGGGTCCTGTGGCACCTTTAAGAGTAACAGAAGTATTGGGAGCATAAGCTTTCGTGGGTAAGAACCTCACTTCTTCAGATGCAACCCTCTGTTGCTTTTTACAGATTCAGACTAACACGGCTACCCCTCTGATACTTTGTTTTAAAAGTTATAGTTGTTACAGAAACCCCCATTGCAGAAACACAGAACTGGACAACAAAAAAACAAACAAACAAAAAAACCCAAAGAAATTATCAGAACACTTAAGGTAAAAACTTTAATCTTACTGGACTTATTTAAGTAATTATTTTAACTCTTTAGGAATGCTACAGGTGAACATACTCTTAAGAGTCTTGAAGATATGGTTTCTAAGCCACAGAAATGCAAACCCTGTTTCTAATCCCAGACACTAACAAAAATATGAAATTTAGGTTTTCCTTATTTCTCAATAGTAGTTTTCTTAAAAGTAATATAAAGTACTGGAAACTGCCTTAAGTTAACTAAGTTAATTCAACAAAGTGGGCAAATAAGAGGATTTTAAAAATCAATTCTTATTACAAGTTTTACATAAAAAAGGTAACAAATAAACAAAAGAATTAAACATTTAATTAGGGATGTTAACTATTTGTTTTCAAAAGTGCATTCAAAAATTTGTTTTCAAAAATGCATTGCCTTAATAACTTTAAACTTTTATGCCTCATCTTGTATAGTTATAAATAGGGCTGTCGATTAATCACAGTTAACTCACGCGAATAACTCAATAAAATTAATCACTACTAAAAAATTAATTGTAGTTTTAACTGCTCTGTTAAACAATAGTACACCAATTGAAATTTATATAAATATTTTGGGTGTTTTTCTACACTTGCATATGCATTGTATTCTGTGTTGTAACTGAAATCAAAGTGTGTATTATTTTTATTACAACTATTTGCACTGTAAAATGATAAATAAAATAAATAGTATTTTTCAATTCACCTGATACAAATACTGTAGTGCAATCTCTTTGTCCTAAAAGTGCAACTTACAAATGTAGATTTGTTTTTGTTCCATAACTGCACTCAAAACAAAACAATGTAAAACTTCAGAACCTACAAGACCACTTCTTCAGCCAATCGCTAAGACAAACAAGTTTGTTTACATTTACAGGAAATAATGCTGCCCTCTTCTTATTTACAATGTCACCAGAAAACAGGCATTTGTATGGCACTTTTGTAGCTAGCATTGCAAGGTATTTGTGCGCCAGATATACAAAACATTTGTATGCCCCTTCATTCCAGAGGACATGCTTCCATGATGATTACGCTCGTTAAAAAAATAATGCGCTAATTAAATTTGTGACTAAACTCCTTAGGGGAGAATTGTATGTCCTCTGCTCTGTTTTACCTGCATTCTGACATATGTTTCATGTTATAGCAGTATTGGAGGATGACCCAGCACATGTTCATTTTAAGAACACTTTCACAGCAGATTTCACAAAACGCAAAGAAGGTACCAATGTGAGATTTCTAAAGATAGCTACAGCACTCGATCCAAGGTTTAAGAATCTGAAGTGTCTTCCAAAATCTGAGAGGGGCGAGGTGTGGAACATGCTGTCATAAGTCTTAAAAGAGCAGCACTCTGATGTGCTAACTATAGAACCTGAACCACCTTTTGCTGGCGGCATCGGACTCAGATGATGAAAATGAACAAGCTCAAAAAGGCCTCCGTTGTAAATATATGTACATATATTTCAGCCTCAATAAATAATGCAATTGCAAACAAAAATGATTTAAAAAGTATTAATTATTATTATTATTAATCACAGGCTTTTGACTGAAAACACTGAAAAAGGAAAATTATCTAACCTTATTAGCGATAAACAGTTAGCTAAATGGTATTGTCCTCCATGCATCACAGAAATAATAGCAAATTGTCAGTGTGCCAATTTATTTGTTCAAAGAAAAAAACTGTAGGAAAACAATCTCAACATTATGCAAAGGTAATATTAATACATATAACCTTTTAAAGATGATTTAATAAACTTGTTTGTGTCTTAATTAAATACTAAAATTCAGTTATAAGCATATTATAGCTAAAATGTTTAAAAATATACCAATATAATGTCTGGTTATGTTGCAAAATGTTAAAGCTAACCAAACAAATTTCAACAGGTTTCTACCTTTGCCTCCCAAGCACAAGCAAATGTCATAAGAGTCTATTATCCTCAAAGAGTTTGCATGAACCTGCATTTAAACTTCATTTTGCTTTACAGTAATTCCTCGCTTAACGTTGTAGTTATGTTCCATAAAAATGCGACTTTAAGCAAAACGATGTTAAGCTAATCCAATTTCCCCATAAGAATTCATGTAAGTAGGGGGGTTTAGGTTCCAGGGAAATTTTTTTCACCAGACAAGAGACTATATTATATATAGTCACACACACACACACACACACACACACACACACACACACACAGAGTTTAAGTTTTAAACACACAATTTAATACTGTACACAGCAATGATGATTGTGAAGCTTGGTTGTGGGGGTGAAGTCAGAGGGTGGAAGAGGGTGGGATATTTCCCAGGGAATGCCTTACTGCTAAATGATGAACAAGCACTTGGCTGAGCCCTCAAGAGTTAACACATTGTTGTTAATGTAGCCTCACACCCTACAAGGCAGCACAAATGGAGGGAGGGTAGATGGCATGACACACAGAGACCGAAACACATACCTTGTGTGAGAGAGAGAGAGATGTACATTGCCCCTTTAAGTACACTGACCCCACTCTAAGTATATTGCCTTTTTAAGTAGATCAGCAAGTTAAGATAGCAGCTGCTGCTAGCAAGCTCCCTCTGTCCTGCTCTATGGAGATTGGGTAAGTGGGGGGCAGGAGCAGGGAGGAGGGGGACACCCTGATATTAGCCCCTCTCTTCCCCCCCGCCACCACCTGCACAGCAAGCAGAAGGCTCCCGGGAGCAGCTCCAAGGCAGAGGGCAGGAGCAGCACATGGCAGTGGGGGGAGGGACAGATGAACATTCCTCAATTGATAGCCTGCTGGGCGGCTACTGCACAGGGAAGCGGGGAGCTGATAGGGGGGCTGCCAGTCCACCCTGGTTCCAAGCCCCCACCAGCTAGTTCCAACGAGCTGCTCTTTCTGCAAGCAGTGGACAAAGCAGGCGGCTGCCAAACAACGTTAAGAGAACATTGCGCAACTTTAAATGAGCATGTTCTCTAATTGATCAGCAACGTAACAACGAAACAGCGTTAATCAGGACGACTTTAAGTGAGGCGTTACTATAATTTTTATATTATTTTCTTTTGTGCCATGTTAAAAATGTATTGGTTATTAAAGTTTATGCTTCCAAATATTTAACAAAAGTTTAGTTGCTATTAGGGTGACCAGACAGCAAGTGTGAAAAATCGGGACGGGGGTTGGGGGTAATAGGCGCCTATATAAGACAAATCCCCAAATATCGGGACTGTCCCTATAAAATTGGGACATCTGGTCACCCTAGTTGCTATCACAAACAAATTAATTCTAAAAACCTTGGGTAACAATTATGTTGCTAATTCTCTTGCTAAAACAGAGTGCTCAGTATGGGGGAGCAATGTACTTTCTCACAGAAGACTGAGCATCTATTTTAACAGTCAAGCACTATATATATTATGAAAACCTAGAAATGCACATGTTAAGAAAGTAAAAATGAATGTATGAAAAAACTGCAAAAGCATCTAAAACATATATATTTGTTCTAAAAACTGGGAAAATCAGAACAAAAAGCAAAAACATATTTTAAGAAAGGGAAAGAAAATTAGAGTGAAAATCCAGGTTATGCTTCTGTCATATGCTGTACCAAAACACATATTGTTTCGGTACAGCATATGTACACATAAATAAAGTAAGTTCAACTATGTGTAAATTTGGGTTACTTAGAACAAGAGAAATGTAAAAAACGAACAAAGAAACAAGTTTATCATGATAAGCAGCTTAAGCTGTTTAAGGGTGCATCCCACAAACTGGAGACACAAGAAGATATCAGTGCACAGTGAAGAAATGAAGAAACCCCCAGGCAACAGAAGAAGAAAAAAGAAGTTTTATAAAAAACAGACCAGTCAACTACACTTCAAACTACCATATATGTACAATTGATTACAAAAACCATTATAAAGACCCCTAGCCAGGCCAGAGCTGACTGTTATTTAAACAATATATTACTAAGTAAAGTGAATTTATGCATATACCTATGGTTTTAAATCTCTCTCTCATTGTAATGTGGCTAATTTGGTGATTATTTAAAAGTAAATGTATCATTACTGTATACTTTTTTGTTAATTAATATAATAGCTTCTTATCAGGAACATGCACTATTCCAGAGTCTTTCAAACTAGGAAATTTCAAAGTCTAGATGAAATTATTGGTTAAGTTGCAGAATTTTTTGTTTTTGGAATGGCTATTGGAACAGGAACAATATGAAAAAAAATCATTTAAAAAAAACTATTTAGAGCATCAGGCTGTGGAAACCATCTCTAAACCCATAATTCATGGCATTAAGGGTTGAGCTACTAAAAAAATCCAAATAAAAACGAAACAAAAAAGAGTATGTGGTACATAATATGCATAACATTTCTAAATTGTTTAGCCAAACACTAGTAAACTTAATAAATTAATCACAACAAATTATGTACAGGTAAAGAAATTATTTGCACTGCTTTATGGGAATTACATCTTAAATACCATAACCAACTCATTAGGGAACACTGAAAAGGGCAAATTGCCTAACCTTATTAGCGATAAACAGTTAGCTAAATGGTATCGTCCTCCATTTATAACAGAAACAGTGGCAATTTGGCAATGTGCTAAATTGTGTAGCTAGATCTCCTTCAGTACCATTCATAATTTGGGTTCAGTGACACTGCATTCTAATCAAGGCACATATTATTCAAAACAATCTTGCTCAGTGTCTGATTCCATGTACATTTATTTTATGGTATCACTACAGATATCGAATCCTGACACAGCAATCTTTGATAATTTAGTTACTGTCCATTCAATAGGTTACGTAGAAGATGGTATCTACAAGGAATGACTAGATCAATATTGGTATATCACGCAGCAACACAAACCTGGAGGGAACCATACACAGCTTGTTGTTCCATTAAGGGATATCAGTATGTATGCCGATACAATGTTTTTGGCATTGTAACTCCAGTGTGTAGCCATGATGGCTTGGACCAGTACCATGAGACAGAGAAGCTAGCCGCTCCTGTCTCCTGTCCGGTGAAGCTTGTCAAATGGTGATAACCTGCAGTAAGGGTGACTTATAATATGGATGGGCAGTACTGTGTAGTAACTCATTGCAAGGAATTTATATATGGCAGCGTCGCTGGTAAAGTCACTACTCCAAATTTCTGTTTTATTCCTCAGGTATGTAGCACTGTGGGACACAGTATAATAATGCCTATCCCAGTTTTTCAAAAATGAATGTTTTATCCAAATTGAGCTCCAATACCAGGATGAAGTTGAAATTTCACCTATCAGTTTTTAACATGCATATTAAACCACTTACTTTAAATTTAAAAACATTACTAGACAGAAAAAATTATTCAGATTAGCTAGGACATGCACAAGGAAGAACAAGGCTTCGGAGACCTCATCCATGATTGGGATTTTAAAATACTCCATTTCTTACACTTAGAGACAAGTTGCATTTAAAGCTTTATATTATTATAAAGCTGGATTAATTTTAGCTGTGTTAATTGTATATTGCCACTTATGCAGCTTGGCAAAGCACTTTAAATCACATATAAAGGCTCTAACCACGCCTTCAAAGGTGTCACTATAACAATTATCAAGGTGACAAGTGTGGTGTCTGTTGACCAATAATACTTGTATAATATGCTAGCCAGCATATAATACAAGTATTATAGTCATTTCCTCATAGAAGAGATCTTTGGGGTTACTTAATTAAAAGGTAACAAATTTAGCAAAATTGATCCATGTTTACTTACACAGTCAAGCTCTATATTAAAAACAGGCTTTAGGAAGTATATTAAATAACATTTATACCTATCTATAGAGCAAGGGCAAGTCATTCTCAATATCAGGCCCTCATTTCTGTAGTTTACTATCACCAGAAATTTGCACAAGCTATGGCCTTGCCACAATCTGAACATTGTATGACCTACCTCTTTGCCCAAGCTTTTCAATACCTGCCACCTCGCACTCTGTCATTTGGCCTACTTACAAGGTCTTTTTTATCCCTATCTTTTAAAAAGCCTTGCTGCCACAAGGAAAGGAGTTATCTCATACAAAGTTCTCCAATGCCTCCCGTTTACTGTTGAATGCTTGACCCACCTGAGAAACTTCTTTGGACAAATCATTTGATCACTGCAGAAGTCATAAGCACAGGTCTATTTGCTGTTCTCTGACATCAGTGATCACAGCTATATATATTCTCTGGCAGGTAATCACATTCGAGTGAAAGGTTATGGTAAAGCAAAATAATTGCTCAGTGTGACCTTCTCATGCATGTGGCTCATGGGTTCATTTTTCAAATCTGTCTGCCTTTGGGTAATTACAGTGTACATTAGGTAGCAATCACTCCATACCATCCAAAGACTTGTTTGTTGATATGTATTATTTCTTGTGTCAACCACTTGATAAATAATCAATGGCAGCTTAGATACAGTAATGGATGGTGGTTTTCGAAAGAGCTATAACAATCACTGTGATTCTTCCTTTTCCTCCTTCTAAAGTCCATGGACTAGTTAAATACAATTACATTTCTTGGTCTATGTTTTGCTACTGTTGCTTTAAGGATTACAATGTCTAGACAAAAACATGGCCAGTTAAAGATGTCTGTATGATATTTAATACCTATATAAATAAAAATAATTTAAGAGCTTAGATTGTGATCATTTAAGTGAAAAACAATATGTGATAAAGTTTTAATGTTAATAATGCTAAAAAAAAGTAATACTGTTTTGCTCTTCTCTATTACCTTCTATCTGAGGATCATAAAATGACTTACAAATGTTATTTAATCAAGCCCATGAGGTAGTATTAGTCCTATATGACTGATGTACAACATTGTTAAGATAACACAGTAAAACCAGAACCCAGTGCAGCGATTGAAATCACTAGTCCAGGTTTCCAATTTATGTAATGATCAGTGTAGCATAAAGCATGCATATAACTGTAAGCCAGTATGTAGCCTCACCAGCTGCAGAAGGAAAAGTAATGTCCCAACTGAGGTCTCTTCTGATGTCTTTCTTCAGGGCTTGTTTTATTTCCAAACGCACAAACTCAGAACCAGAACAATTCAACTCAAATTAGTCAAAGGTTGCCAAGTCTCACAAGATAACAAAGCTGCACTGCCTTTCAAAACAAGCCAGTCCCATTTTGGTTGCCACCGATCCACGTCCACAGTGCCACCCGCCAACTGCCAGTACAGCCGACCCCCAAATACTTCCCCCACCCCGGTGGTATAGCACACCACCAGAAATGCTCCAAGAGTCACTGACCAACAACGGTGGCACAGTGCCACTGCACTCTCCCCCCCAGCCCTGTGGAGCCCCCCCCATATAGCACTCAGGCCCAGCCTGGCCATGCCACTCCTCAATCCCCCCGACTTGCCCCAAGCAGCCCCCCAGCTTTGCCACCACCTCCTCCCTCCCCCACACAAACCCCCACAGGCTGCATCCCCCCGCCCCTCACAGTTCCCCCAATGGACCTCCCCCGGCTGGTGCAGGTGCAACACCACCAGAGATGCACCAACAGAAAGACCACCGACCACAGCTGAGCTTTTAATAATAATTAAAAAAAAAAAAAAAGCAAAAGCATTGCAGAACCAGCAGCCAGGCAAGGGCAGGCAAATCGCAGGCTGCTGCTACTGCAGCCTGCCAGCCTACTGCTATCAGTACCCCCCACCCATGCACCCACCCAAACCACAATCCCCCTCTACCAAACTAACCAACCCCCCTGTACCTTGTAGTCCAGGCAGAAGGCAGCCCAGGGAGAGATAGTAGGCACTGCAGGGCACGCAAGAAGCAAGCACATGCAGCAATCTCAGGATGACACAGGGGGAGAGGTGAGAGGGAGAAACCCAAAGTGGGTAATTATCACCTGAGGACTTTCAAGCTTCCATCAGCTGGGAGGAGACAGGACACACCCATCCTCTATGGTAGTCTCCTATGCCAGTTTCTCTTTCCCTTTTATTATAACCATGCTCTGATCAGCCATGTGATACGCAGGAACCCAGGAACCCGTTACATGTAGGATTGCCTTCACACCTTGTCACAACAACTAATCATGGGTGAACCTCCAGAGATTTGCTTTGGTTCAGACTTTGAAAGGTTCATTTCCTAGGCCTGAAAAATCAGGCCATAAATTCAGGTTAGGCTGTCTCTCACCAGATCTCCCAAGCCATAAATACCATGATGACAGATTTCACTGTTGTGATTTAGTACTTCCATTGATGGTCAAAAACAAGCCTTTTTTTTTTCTTTAAGTAGTAACAAAAGTTAACCAAACAAAAAGGTCTTGGGTTCACTTTACATTTTGGTCTAAGTTTTTGGTCGATTATGAATTTATCTGATGCAGCTTTATCAACTCTCCTGATTTTATTACGAGTCTCATTTGGGTGTTTTTCTGTAAGCCCCAGCACCTGTAATCATATAAATATATACATCTCAGCTTTCTTATTTTTTTTAAGTTTGTAGCCATTATGGTTGCAAAACTTCGAAAATGGCACTGTATGTAGACTGAAGGCTCAGAAACAAGAAAACAAAATTTAAAAGTAATAAATACTAATACTAATAAATAATAAAAAATATTAGAAATGTTAGAAATGTAAGCCAATCATTATTCTGGGGGCCTGATTCACGATTTCTAAACATTTGGGGGTTAGCAACATTGCTGATGAATTCCCCTCTCTTTGACACAACCTATTTTATGTCATGATCCCAGTTTTCAAAACTTAACTATCTAAATCAAGGCACCGAATCCTATATTTGGGGCTCAATTCTGCAAGGTGATAATCATGCAGGTCCTGATTCAGACAAGAAACACGTGCTTAACCATAGTACACTTGCTTTAATTTTGAAGTCAATGGGACTATTTACATGACTGAAATTAAGCATGCGCTTAAGTTCTTAGATGCACTGGGGCCAGGATGGTAAGCCACTTACTGGACTATTCAATAAATGTAAACTACCAGCATAAAAATAGTGCCTAAAGATAGGTATTTCTTTGTCCAACTGCTGATTTTATCATAACGTCTATGGTTGACCCATATATTTTCAAAGATTGTGTACAACTACAGTGCATGAAAATTCAGGCTGGGTTCTGCTTAAGTGATGACAGAAGTGGGCAAATTCTACCAATCCCTGGGAAACATTTTCCAAAGCTTCACATTACTGAGAAAGATTTCCAACAGAGGGGACCTGGAACTCCTGGATCATGGTTCAGGTGCATCTTCCTAATTTCCATTACTGAACATCTGGCTTTGGATATGCATACAGGGCAATCAGAAAGTGTGATTGCCATAGGTGTAGACATAGCAGAACTAGCTGCTAGATGAAAGCTAGTTTGAGTAACAATAGGTGGCAGCACAGTGGCTACATGGGCTATATCCCCACCCATCCAGGTACATACGTACATGGCCACCAACTATGCTGCCATGGCTTCATTGCTCCTGTTATTCTAGTAGATATGATCTAGCTAGCTCAAAGCTAGCTCTGGTATGGCTACACCTGTGGCAATACCAACTCCCAATTGCCATGTAGACATACTTTGACTCCCAGAGCATTTTCCCAGAAAAAGAAATCTACACGTGCATGACAGAACATATTTTAATTAAAAATTGCTTAAGAGTTACATCTCCTGGGTGTTGCAATATGTTTTTTTTAAGATGATTTACAAGTCATTAGTTGCTATTATGAAAAGCACTGAGAATACGCTACTAGGAGATGAAAGAATAGAAGATGGCAATTTTCTCTAGTTGTTTTTTTTTATAAAGCTTATGATTGTTAATACTTTCAGTTATAATTGAACTATCCTGGTTGTTAAAATACTAAGTCTTTGGATAGATTATTCTAGTTGATATGAGTCTCCAAGTTAAAAAAAAAAAGTCATCAGCCTTTCCAGCATCTACATGCAATGCTTTTGCCTCATTGATATGCCATGTGTCATTTAACAGCAGTCATCGATAACTGATTATAATTCTCTGATCTATCAGAATGCAGATCTCAGAGCACACGGTTGTATGCATTCAAACTGGTGATAGGGAGAATCTTGCAGAATATTCTACGTGTGGGTGAAATTCTCCCCAATGCAACGGGACTCATTTTAGTTGCACCTAAACCCTATCTTGACAGCATAAGTGGGACTTAAATGATGCATAGGCTAGTGCTGGTCCTCTGCATAGGAGTGAACTTCACCCCAGTATGAAAGGCATGGACCTCACAAGAGAAGAGAGTTTTGAGGAGGGATTTGAATGAAAAGAGTGTCTGTGCCTGGTGGACTAGATTATTTGGTTTCTATTTTCCATTCTTATTTCAACTTTTGTTGTGGGAGTCAAAAAATGAGAGGACAGAATG
This sequence comes from Trachemys scripta elegans, assembly GCF_013100865.1. Lineage (NCBI taxonomy): Eukaryota > Metazoa > Chordata > Testudines > Emydidae > Trachemys > Trachemys scripta. Next base: position 13,597,086 of record NC_048308.1, on the reverse strand, counting down.
GGGTCTAAGGGCTGGAAATAGTGCCAGCATTAATCAAATTTTTTAGGTCCCCTGGATCTTTATAATTCATCTTAGAGTGGTAAAATCCTGGCCCTGTTGAAATCAATGACAAAAATTCCATTGGTTTCAATAGAACCAGGACTTCACCCTAGGAAGTTCTGCTTTTTTAAAAAGTTCATTTTAAAATACCTCTTCTCTCTGAATACAGCATTTTTGCCTTTGTGGTGAAACTTTTAAACATAACCACTCTAGCCCAACCATTGAACGTGGTGTTTGTATTGTTCCATCTTGGCTAAAAATCTCTTTTTCTATGTTATATTGCAGAAGCACACAGACTTTTAACTTCTGGTTATAAATTGCCAGAGGTTCTTTAAATAAACATTTTAATTCCCAAACCCACCCCGTACTATTAATTCACTTTATACAGTTTCAGATTAATTCCTTCTTCCCACTCCTTTTGAGAGGAGGCTTCGTTCTCCCTTCAATGCATGCTTGTATATCCAGTAATACTAATGGGAGTTATGAACACTCACCGAGGAAAGAGGAGACTGCTGTGGAAGAAAACGCAGTCTTCACTCTTAGGTTGTTTGCAACATGTCAGAGACAGTTTATTCTCAAGCAATTGCAAGGGGGACAGTGTGCACGGACAGGGAATCCCCCTTCCTAGGCAGGTCTCTGCCAGATAAACAATTAGGGCAAGCATTTATACCTTTTGTTGCATACAATAATGATCAACAGCCACATCTTGTTTATACATATTCCTTCCTGATATCTTACTTTTCTCAATAGTTCCTGCTACAGTCTGTGTTCCATTCTTATCTAACACAAAGTCAAACAGCATCTCTTACAGTTTTCCCACTCGCCCAGGCCCTGCCTTAAAGTCTCATATTATTAGAGTTAGAGTTAGCTCAACTCTTGCGCTATTCTGTTGAAAACTAAGATGTCTGCGTCCAAATTCCCTTTATCCCTTTTCCCACTTCCACACTGCCATAGTATGTTTCACTTTCAAAAACCTAGATTCCCAGTAGCACTGAGTTTTGACTTGATGCAGCTGAGGAAAGTGATGGGTAAAGGTGACCGTAAACTCTGATCATAATCCAGGGTCAGGGGAAAAGGGGACAGAGGGAAGCTCAAATGGCCTGGTCTCCATTAGAAAAGTTGCAGCGGTTTAACTAAAACCATTCTTAAATTGATTTAGGTAAACTGGTGGAAACACTTAACGAAGGCACACCTTAACCCTTGCTTCAACTGGTTTAGCACAATCTGGTAAATTACAGATGCGAGCTCAACCAATTTAAGCAAGGGTTAAAGTGTGTCTTCAATAGGGGCTTGCATTAATTAATTCTGTCTAGTTAAAAGTCCATTTAATTCAACTGGTGCCACTTTTCTAATATAGACAACACCTTTGTAAGGGAAAGGTTGTAGAAGATTGGTGAGGAGCTAAGTGGCGGACCGAGTATGTGACTGAATGTAAGCAAAAAATCCAGGTCGTGCAGTTAAAGGCCGTGCAATGAACCTTGTCCAGCAGATCCTGCCAAAATGTAGTTTAGTATAGTTCAGCATGTTTTTGTCTGTAAACAAGTCAGCTTATATAATATGTATAATTTATAAATGCAATAAATGTAGCCAGCTGTTGACCCCATGTAACCTTAAAATAAGCGCGGGGGGATATAGCATTGCAGCGGACTCCCTTCAGTGGAGTCCTGCCTGGCCAGCTGTCCTGGACAGTCAGAATCCCCCGCAGCCCCTCCGCGCACCTCAGGGACTCCCCGCGCAGCTTGGAGTGTAAGTTCTTCCCTCAATAAAGCCTTGCTTTTTACTCTCAGGCCTAAGTGTCATTCTTTCGCTGGTATCACGGCCCCCCCTTGCGGGCACAACCTTAAAGCCGTCTTTTGGATGCTCTATGTTACACCAGCAGGTGCATCAGTCAAGAACCAGGTGAAGCAATCTGAACTTCTACAAAGGGAAATCCTTGGCCATAGGCAGGACCAAGAACCCAGCTTTCTCTGTGTGTGTGTGCGTGTGTATACACACACAAACCAGTACTGCCCAAAGAACATTCCAAAATATGAAGTTAGCTCCAAATCTTACTCCCAGCACACATCTCAAGCATCTTCTCTGTACCCCGGGGTTCAACCACTTTTGGGTCTAGAGTGGAAAAGAATAATTTCCAATTATCTCTAGGCAGCAGGGTGGCCTCTTTAGCCACACGACCAGTCTCAGCGCTGGAGATTCATCTGTATCACATGCACCCTGTACTTTGTGAGGAAGAGAATAGCTGATGGAGTTGTTTAGTGATATATCTATCTCCTTGTCTCTTCTCCAGCTTGCTGCACATCAGCTTGGTTGGAGACCTTATGTAGCACACAAGGGAACAAGCTTCATAAATCTTGGTTTCTCTCTAGCCCATGCACCCCATAAAATGCAGCCACATTGGCTCTGTTTTGCACCAAGCCATTCACATCTGAAGAGGGAGAACAAGATTTTCTCCTGAGTTGTAATAGAAAAGTCATCTTGATGCTCAGGCTTTCTGACTGTAATTTTCACTCCATGCATCTGAAGAAGTGGGTTTTTTACCCACGAAAGCTTATGCCCAAATAAATCTGTTAGTCTTTAAGGTGCCACCAGACTCCTTGTTGTTTAAGAGAGCTAAGTATGTATTGCTTGGTTAAGAGATACCCAGACACATATGTGATAGAGGATTACCTCTAGTAGAAGGTTATAAACACCAAGGAGGATGAGGAAATAATTTATTGCTGAACAAGCAGATATAACTAAGCAAAAAGGAATTAAAATAAGAAATGGAAATTTGGTGTATTACCATAAAAGCTTCCTAAACAGTGCACTATGTCAGCCTCAAAGGGAATTGGTGAAAGTCTCATTAAGAGGACATGTACAACTAGAGAAGACAAATCCCAAGGTAAGGTACTAAACTAACAGAGAAGGTTTGTATTGGCAGTAGGATGGATTGGATCATCATATTTTTCATTTCTTCTAGGTCTGTGCCACTTCTAACTCTATGAATGTGCAGTCTGGACACGACTAACCAATCTGTATTTAAAAGGTGTTGCAGAATTGCCACAACACTAAGCAAAAAAGCAGGAGTGTTTTTGATGGATTAACTTAATTTATATCTGCTTCTGTGAATCATCCCCAAGTATACAGGCTACATATTTAAAGAAGTCTTGGGTCAACTTGTGAATTTGTAAGTAATTTTTCCTATATCAATAGAATATCAATTCCTATGGCCTATTTTCCTGTATAGGATAGGAAGTCTTTACAGGTCTGGAGCATCATGAAGTATAGAATGTCACTTAGGGCCTGATCCCAAACTAATTGCCATCAAAATCTGATTTTATGTTTATTGCTAGGAGAGATCATCAATAAGACATACTGGCCATTGAAAAATGCAGTGGGGGTGCAATATATGCTCCAAGTATGATACAGCCCTTCCAAAACACTTGGAATTCTTAGCGCATCCAAAACATATGGCCAAAATTTCCATTTTGCGTATTTCTAATAACTGTATATTAACATTCACTTTGCATAGCCTAGACAGCATCACATGGACTCTGTGAACTCAATTAAAGAAAATGATTCTGTGTCTTGCATTAATTGATATTGTTTTTATCTGTTCACAGATGTCCCTCACAATATTCTGCATTCAGATCCCTTTCTCATTTAGCTTTAACTTTCCCCTCTAATTCTACATATTCATCTAAAGTCACCTGATTATATTAGAAATGTGGGGAGAGTTTCTTCAGAGCTCTGACATTTTTTAACCATTCTGGATGGGACAAAGGCACCAGGAAACAACTGGATCTGGATAGCTGAAATTTCCCCTGGTGTAGGGAAATTTCAGAGGGCACATAGTGTATGGCTACTCTGCATTGTAAACTGGGGCTCAGACTCAAATTTGAGCCCAACCTCTATCCCTCCCACCCCCATCCATACAATAATCTTTCTGACTTGGGTCAGCAAGCTTTCAAGACCCAGGTCCTAGAACCCACCAGGGGAATCCTACTGGGACTCATGCCCAAGCCCCAACATTTTGCAGTGTGGATGCAACTCAAGCCTCGATTCACAGACTCGTGTCTGGAAAGTTCACCAATGCTATACCACAATCCTCTGTGCCTGTGTTTCTTGGTCACAAAATGTCCCACTTGATTGCAACGAACCAGAAGCAACCTCACTTGATTCAAATACAGTTCAAATGAAGCTGCTCAGTGTTTAATTCTTCCTTTCCACACAGGCCACTCACCCGGAAACACGTAATAGTCTCTTGTGTTAGTTATGGCCACCAATAGGAAGAAGCCCTACACCAAGTGCACTGCCAGCTAGCCAGAAGAACACAACTGAATTCCGGTAAATCTGTGGTGTGAGGAGAGCAAAACATTTGATTTCAGCAAGAGTGCAAGAAATGGTCATGCACACAAAGAAATTTCAAAGACGCTTGAGGCATTGGGATCCACCAGACTGACTGTCAGTACAGATAGCAAGTCAAGAGGCAAGGTCAAGAATTGTAACAGCATCTCTGGGAGCTCACCTCCTATGCGCAATTTTACCTAGGCAGTGGTGCCTAATAATCTGCTAACAAGGGATGGTTATAATCCCTGAGTCACAGGAACCAGAGGATAGCCAACAGCCATTGGAAGAAACTCAAGAAGTGACTGGTTTTCATGCTGGTTACTGAGGAGACTATGCTGATTGAGTAACTACAGCATATCCTGGAACTATACTCAGAGGACCTGTTTGGGGAGCAACCCACAGCAGAACTGTGGCTCTCTAAGGGCCATGAGTTGCTTGCACCAAATGCACACGTACGGCACTTGCCCACAAGACCTCCTACTGGTTCCTCTAGTGAATCCATAATAGTGAATCTGTCATTGCATTAATTTCCATGGCAACAGATTTTGATGCCACAAATAGAGTTTTAATTCCAGAATACAGAAAAAGGAAAAAGATGTGTTGTGAAAGAGAATTCTTTTTCAAATACAAATATTAAAGATAATTGCAAAGTGAATATAGCAAATTACTTGCTAAGTGAATTTTCTTTTATATAAATATTCTCTTTTAGAAGATTGTGCCGCTAAGAAGGGCATTCTCACCTTGAAGCTCTATAGGCTTAAAATAACATTCACAGATAGGTGATTAGATATGCTAATATTTGTCTCATTTTGATTATCCTTGATTACATGACACACATCCTTTTTCTTATCAGCTGATAAGATATTTTATATTAAAATTGAGAAATTATGCATGATTATTCTCAGTGGCATCTGCACATTTCAAAAGATGTTGGTGGCAGTGTAAATCCTTGTTTATGAGATATAAATAGTCTCATATTTAGGATGTTTGTGACCCTGGGGGATTTACAAAATGCATTACAAAATTAGGGCCCAATCCAGAGCCCATTGAAACCAATAGGTGTTCAGTGAGGCCCTTAAATTGATATACGAGTTTAAATTATGCCTAGGGTCATTCTACTTACACTCTAGTTCCCCTTTTTGATACTCTTCAGAGAGGGGAAAATCACAAGACCTTTTGCATGCAACCTTGTACTTTCACCATTTCTCCTAGGATCGATCCTCACCATCCCCTATCTTAATTGCTCTTTGAGGTGCTCAGTAATTATCCCAAACAGTCTGAGGCTAGAGACCTGAATGAGACAGGTCTTCTTGTCTTTTGTGATATGTAAAGAGGCATTCTCCTATTCAGCAGCGGTACTGAAAGATTTGCAGGACCAGCCTTAAATGTAATTACAAAGTATTGTAAAGTATACCTGAAAAAGATATACATCCACATCTAGCTTCCTTGTTTAATGCTGAGGTATCCACTCTGTTTTCTTATATTTAGTCTCTAGGAAGAGAGAAAACAGATGTCCCTTCACACAAGGCCCCCACAGCCTCTACATTCAATCTCCCTCAAAACTCCCTTCCTTCCATAAGACCCAGGCTTTTCATACAAGGATAAAGAGGGCCACAGGGCTATGCATCTCTTAAACCCCACTGAAGCTCTCAAAACACAGTTAGGTGGAACTTCAGTGATGTTCAGACTTTGTGCTAGCCCTCTACACAAGGATCAATTTCACCCACTGATGAATACTAACATGCAGATCCTGGCCTCTGTATCCCTGCCTTTTGGGCTAGAGAGCTGTCCTGAGAGGGCAGCCAAAGATTTTCCTAAGGAACGGGAAATCCCTGACTACGACAGCCTTTCCCTACTGTCCCAGGAAAGGAGTTATTTCTGCATAGACGTAGAATATAGTTAAGGGTTGCGTGGGGCAGAGCTGTACTGTGCAGTGTTCTTGTAATCCCTGTTTATCCATAGAGAACCACTTTACCCAATAACATTTTGAGCAGCCCCTAATCTGCTCTAAATTAAGTGATCCCAATTTGGGCGGCAGGTGAAAAGTTCCCCTCCTAACATGGTCAACTCAGCATATCTTGACTTGTCCTGGGGGATCTGGCTTACAGTGAATATTTCCTAGAGGTATGCATTGGATCTTGATCTAGTCCCTTCTGTGTATTTGGATGTGTTAGCAAACATTGAATCACTGGAAATTTAATCCAATGGAAATGCATGGGCAACCAATATAACTCCATGAAAACTAGAGCTTTCCCAGAGTCAGATTAAAATCAGCTATGGCTGCTGCTAATGCATCCAGACTCATTAGCAGTGAGCCTATGGGATTACAATGTACCACTAGCAGAAAAAAAATGCATCTGGATTTCTCCTAATTGTTCCTAGTTTATCACAGACTTCAAATGCACTTTCGTTTGGGGGAGACAATCTAATCAGAGTAAAGATCTCTAGGATGATAACAACTAAACAGAAAGCAATTATAATTCACACTCAAAAACTACATTAAAAGAACATTAAGGTTGTGACACAAACTGAGAAAAGTAATAAAATGCACAGGTAAAGGAAGACACTATACTGTTTTTTCTCCAATACTTACGCATAACAGGACATCTCCTTAACTCTTTCTTGATGTTCCGTATTGAAGAATTAGAGGGCATAAAGCAGGTTTCACTCCTAAGTGCATTTTCTTTCATTGTGCTTTGTCTCAGCCTTCACATTCTTTTAACATAGGGGTGTGTGTGAGAGAGAGAAAGTTCATTTTTATACTAAATACTACAGGAAAAAATATTAAAGGGGAATTGTGTAAATGTTAAAGTTTAAACCAGATCTTTGACATTTGGAAACCTTTGAACTGATGTTTTTAAAGGGTTCTAAATGTTTCCAAGTAATCTCATTGGAAATACTGTTTCACTGGCATAGAATTTACATTTCACAAAGTAAAATATCTACTAGGTTAAAGCCTGTCTAGTCACAAATTATTTTGCTATTCATTGAACAAAAAAAGCAGAAATGATTATCTCAATCATGTCACATGGATCAGAAAATTTTGACATCTCATTTGACATTAATTTTAGTGGCTCTTTTAAAAAGAGTGTCATTTTCAAAGTTACTTATCTTCATTAAATTTATTTATTTTTATCTTTAGCTATTGCAATGCTGAGACTGATTTATAAATTACTGAAAATATATTTGTAGTGGTGGTGTAGCCATGTAGGTCCCAGGATGTTAGAGAGAGAAGGTGGGTAAGATAATATATTTTACTTGACCAAGGTCAGTTGGTGAAAGAGAATGTTTTGAGCTCCACAGAGCTTTTCTTCAGGTCTGGGAAAGGTAATCAGAGTGTCACATGGTGATGTGCCAAGTAGAACAGATTGTTAAACATAAGGAGTTAACAAGAAACCATTCAAAATTAAATGGGCAATTGACACCTTGTCTCTCAAAAGATACTCACATTTTCATTTTTATGATCAATACCAGTCTTAAAATATTTGGAAATAGCAGTAGAACAAAAAATATACAAAAGAGGTAAAATCAGTATCTTGTGTCTCAATTATTGTTAAATGTTTTAGTTTAATACATTATTTGTTGTTACTTAAGGATTCTGAAACACTCTTATGGTACTCCAATTTTATAGTAATTAATGCAACTCATTTATTATAATGAAGCCAATTACCTATAATCACAATCTCATATCTCAGAGTAATATACTGTAATAATTTCAGCCAAATACCACAAATGCTTATTGTGATGGAATGCACCCCTGTATTCACACTCTACACACCATTGTAATACTCTGAATTCAAAATATGTCTTGTAAGGTATCATCAGAAAATTAATAAAACTTGCAGGTCAATAATATGGTGAAATATATGTAGCAACATTATATGAACATAAAATGAAATCATGATTGAAATGTGTCCGGGGAATGGGCAAGCCTGTTTCTCACCTGTTTCTTAAAGATGAAGGACAAGAGGACACCCCTACCTAGGTGTCAAAGCTGATTGGCAATCACCTATCAAGCAGCCATTTTTTGGCATGGAAAACAGGGAAGGCAAGAGACAAGAGAAATCTGCATTTCAGCATACACAGGTGAAAACGAACAGCATGGAACTTCCCCCACCACACTCCATGTCTCCTTGCTGTCTGCTGGAAAGAATTTTATCGGGAGGACACTCTCAGGAAAATGCATTTCAAAGGGTGATTGAACTATAAAACTGAGGGGGTAAAACCACCCCAAATTCTCTTTCCCCGCCCATCTCTCTCTTTTCACCTAAGGGGAAAAAAAAGAACAGCCATTGGACTTTAGGAGCAGATCCAAGTCTGAGAGTTTGGTCAGTAATGTTACTGGAACATGTGGTAAGGGACTTCATCTTGAACAAAGTCTAGTTTGTTAAGTTTAGAAAGTATTTTATCTTTATTTTTGTAACCATTTATGACTTTAATGCCTCATTACTTGTATTCACTTAAAAACCTCTCTCTTTGTAATTAAAGAAGCTTGTTTTATTCTTTAATCAAAACTAAACCAGTGTTCTAAACTGTGGGTAATTCCATTTGAGATAGCAAATGTTTCATCTTGATCCCTTAGAGGGGCAACAGACTGAATATATCTGGACTGCCCAGGGGAGGTCTGGACAGTGAAGAACACATGTTTTTTGGGGGAAAGCTGGGACTGAGAGTGTGTGGGGGGGTTACCATGTGGTAACCACAGCTGCGTTACCAGAGATATTCCCCAGACTCCATTTTGTATTCCTGACCTCCATTTTTGAGTAAGCAAGAGTCATTCTGCCATTGGAAGCTGCAGGTCACATGGTACTTCAAAAAGTAGGGGAAAGATCAGATGCTGTAGACAACATAGAATTGGTGGGAAAACCAAAGTAGGGGAAAGGTCAGCAAATCATAAATGAGGTAATCAATGGTTGCAGGCTAAAAATAGAACTCGCAGTGAGCATGCACGGAATGTTGGCAGTGAGCATGTGCAGTAAAGATCTGACAGAGATATTAAAAAAACCATCTAGAAAGTTCTGACAGGACAGTATAAAGGACAGTTGACAGGAGTCGACAGGAAAGAGAGAGAGAGAGAGAGAGGAATTAGGTGAAGAATAGATACGAGCAAAGTGAAGCAAAGCAGAGACAGGAGACCTGAAGAAGAAAGCAACAGCACAGCATCCTGTCCGGCAGCAGACCCAGCAGCTGAAGTCAGCAGACAGAGTAAACCTGTCAATTATTAGTATAGTGTGTGTGCATGTGCGCTTAGGTTAGTGAAGGGGTGTGTTTGTGTTATGTTAATTGTAAAAGCAAGGTATATACGCAAGACGTACAGTACATTTAAGAATTGCTGTCAGCAGCCTGTGACAGACTGGCCATCTGTAACAGAGTGCAACCACTTAGAATCATCTTAACTATATGTTACTGTGGTTTGGAGTGCTCTAACTTGTTGTAAGGGCTTTGTGTTTTAGATTATTGTATTAGGGATTATTACTTGTACCAATAAAAAGGTGCCTTGTTTTGGAAAGAAACACAGTCTGTGTGTCAGTCATTTATTGGAAGGCTTTTATTTATCCACGTCCTCCAGGTATTTCTTTAGCCACCCTGGAGACCTATACCTTAGGAAAACAGATTGGTTTGTAGGTGAGCTATTCTGGGGGTACCCTAAATTTGTTTTTGGGGTAACAGCTGCTGGAAGCCAGTGAGAGACTGGAGTGTGCTGGCAGGCTGCCACTATACACAGACACTCAGGGTGTTACCTGCATGATGGCAGGCTGTTTGTGAGTCGTGAGGCACCAAAGGTTGCAGGGCAGGTGGAGACAGCCCCTCACTGATCTACTTATACACACACTTACCTCTAAGCACTTCTATAGCCCCATCAACTTCATGTGACTACTCTTGTGCTTAATGTTAAAACACATGCAAAACTATTTTCAGGATCAGAGCCAGAGTGGTACAGTAACCATGTTTTGTTTGTTAGTTTTGGGGAGAGCTTTGCTATTTCAAAATTTCTTCCATTCCAGAATACAATAAAAAAATGGAAATTTTCCAAAAACTGAAAATTCTGAAGCAAAACTGTGTTTTGAGTCTTTTTTTTTTTTTTTTGACAAAAATCAAAAGAGTTTGTTGCAATTGTGACTCCCCCCTTCCCCCATTTTACAGAAGGGGCAGACTGGCAGAACAACCACCCATTATCTCCATATTTTCCTCTCTTCCTATATTTCTAAACCTACCAGGTGCACTGCAGTTTTTCCAGGTCACCTAAGTGTGTATGATATTTGATCTGAAATTTGTGAGCCATACTGTAATCCTACAATTCAGCCCAAATTATTCTCCTAGAGCAGGAGAGGAATTAGATTGTCACTAGGAGTGACAATCTGGTTCCTGTTCCCCACTCACTCCCAAGGAAGTAACCTGCACCAGCCTCCTCCTGTATGCTGCCTCCAGTGTATGGGCTGGCCCTCTGGGTAAGCAGAGCAAAGACTCACCAACTCATTCCTCTCCCACCTGCATAGGATGGGGCATAGCACCCTGGCAGTGGCTTCCCTTCCCCCTGCATATGCTTAGGTGTGGGTTACCTATGTAGTGGCTTCTTATGCCCCCCTGGCTCCTCTTCACAGCCACATAAGAGGATTCACAAGTCAGCCCTATATAATTAAGTCTTGATACGTTTTGTAGAAATCCTAAGATTTTTTTTCAAAGATGCCCAGCAAACAGCACTGCCGATTGAATAGGAAACTTGCAAAATAATTTGAGAGTGACTTTTACCATGTGTGCTACCTATGCCCCTTATGTTTGTTCACGTAGATCCCAAGTCTAGCTACATCTGCTAACACTCATCAGTTCATACCACTAGCAAAAATAGTGCTGTCACTTTTTATGTTCTTATCAGCAATTAGCAGCCAGATTACAGTTATGTTTAGGAAAAATAATAAGACAAGCACAGTAACATATAGTGTGAGGAAGAAGAGATAGTCAGAAATACTTTTATTCTGCTAAATAAATTCAGTTTAGCAGTTACTTGGCACAAATTATGCTAGATTTGAATGGGATATGTACATTGTTGTTAATACTAAAGACATTTTGAAGTCTTTTACAAAGGACTGATCCAGTTGCCATTTAAGTCAATGGCAAAACTATTGATTTCAGGGGATACAAGATCATGCCATATTCCCCACCCTGTTGCACCACTTTTACACTTGTGTAGGGGAGTTGGGAATTATACCTTCATTTCCCAATAACTCAAATTCAGGTAGAAAACTAAAATCAGTCAGTGTGTATGCAATTACAGGATTGGGATTAAAGTATGTCAGGACTTGATAAAGTATGACCCCAAATCCTACCCAAAATAAATGGGTAACTTTTTGCCTGATTTGGTCTCAAGGAACAAACCTTATCAAGACTCTGACATGATGCCTAAAAATTATGGCACTTCATCTCCTTTTTGAAGGTGAAAATCATAGTACTTAGAAATGGAAAAGACATATTAGAATGCTGGAGAACGTTATCAACGGCAGGCGAGAGAGAGACAGACATGCACACGGACATCAGTGGGCTATAAATTGGGCTCGGCAGGAGTGGTAATACTTTACATGCCTCAGCTCAATAGCACACAGTGCATGGGACATTAAAACATTTTTATTGACAGACAGAACATTGGCCAGGACACTGAGTTTATCATCTGATCGGCATAAAGTCCTAGCGAGTCATCATGCAGGAGCTGATATCAGCAATTGGCAGAATTTTCCTCAATTCATCAGAAAGACAATCTACAAGTGTGCCTATTGCCGAAACACCCATGAACCTCAGAGTTTACTTGTTCCCTCATTAATGATATCAATATTCAAAGTTAAAGAAACATTAAACTTGCCCCTTTAAAATATAAGAACTTACATTTTCAAACTTGAGCTATAACTTAATTTCCCTATGACTGCATGATATTTAGCATGTAAGTATATGGTTTCTGCTTCTGCTGTGATTGAAGTCACTGAGCGTTTTGCTGTTAGAGGAATAGGAAGCAAGAGCAATCCCATGGTTAGTGAAATATTTACTAGGAGTTTTCATCACAGCATTAACTTGACTGGCTCTGCTACATAAAGGAAACTGATACTTTGTATAACATAGTTTACGAACAGCAGTTAGCAGGCCATTAAATTCATTACATAATAAAGATTTATATGGATGAATGCAGTAAATGATTTAATTCCGGCAAGTCCTTAGCTGGACCTTCTGGTTGAGATTTTCAAAGTATCTTAGGGGATTTAGCCTCATGTACAACATAAATTTTAACCATTATTCCTAATGTTGTGACTTCATTTAAATAAAATCAGCTTGGATTTCTCTTTTTTTTTTTTGTGATCATATTTCCTTCAGTTCACTTTGACATCAGTATAACAGATCAAAGAAAATACATCAGAACTGTAGTATCTGTACACAGTAAGTGATATGGGAACAGAGAAGGATAATTCTTTGTAAATTGCCTATACAAACATAAAAATGCTGAATGGGAAAAGACTAATCATTTCTTTTTAAAGGTAATTATTTAGTGAGGACAATGGGGTCGTTGTTTCATCAAAACACCATTCGAAACAATTTGCTTTTTGTAGTATTCACTGAATAATTCATACATTCAAAAATAAATCAAATTGTTTTATATATTTATTTGGCCTCCACAAGACAGAGCCTACATTCTCCCTAATATTTACACTTGTTAATACTTCTCTGATAGATGAATTAACAGAGAGTTGCAGCTGAATTAGTAGAGTCAAATCGAAATTTTGTATGTTTGTGATATTTCAGCAGTTCAAGAAAGATGAATAGTAAAAGATCAGTTTCCAGCCAAGGATAACAGTTAGGCTACTGATGAGCTGAGACAACAACCTGTCATGCTGACCAATATTGTCTTATTGTTTCCTTCTAACTCCTCCATTTATCTGTATCCATCTGTTGGCTCTTGTCTTATGCTCAAATTGTAAAGTTCTTTAGGTCAGGGATCATCTTTGTTCTGTGTTTGTATATTACTTAGCACAATGGGGTCCTGGCCAATGACTGGGGCTCCTAGATGCTCTGGAAATACAAAAAATAAAGATGATAATGTTAAAAAAAGCTGTAAGCTATAATGCAACAAGCAGGTCAGACTAGATGATTATAGTGGTCTCTTCTGATCTCAAAATCTAGGAAAACAGATGTGGCAATAAGCATGCAGCTCTGGACGAGCACCTGTTGTAGTGTTAATTTTGAAATAGAAGAGTAATTTCAGATAGTTCTTTTTTTCCCCCTTTCAGGGAAAAAAAAATGGCAGAACCATTTTAAATCACCTTTGTGTAGACTAGTGTTTGCAAACATTCATCCAAAGAGAGAAAGTTCTGAGCAACTGGAAACAAAGAGTTATACTGAAAACTCTTATGCAACATTACTATCATAATGTGTATTACACAGTGCCTAGGGGGCAACTGAACACACTGTACTGGCACTGTACAAACAGAATGCATATGTCTAGATCATCATGATCCCATTTGGAATGTGAGTTTTATGTCATTTGTATGCGTGACATGAGCCCTAATTGCATCTGAGATTTTAGAAATCATAAAGGTTAGAGTGAATCTCCACCCTTTCACTATAGAGCGTATGTTTAATATTTCAATATTGAATGTATACAAAGAATCAGTTGCTCTATGCCTCTGTCTGCCCCATTACCTCTCCTTTTATTGCAAGGCAACCGGTGGACCTGCTGGAACCTAATGTCTGACTGATGATGCCTTGATTATATTACTTTTTGTTGTATCCAAGTCCAATTCATGGGTATGCTTTAGTAACAGATGAAAGCATCAGTTTTGTCTACACTTTCTCTGCAAAAAAAGCACCAGAAACACATGAAGAAGGACAATAGACTGCACATCAAAACATTCATGGTTTTAGAAAATGACCCTGAAAGATGAAAGCTAAAAGATGGTCCCAATACACCCATTTAAGTGCTTGAGAAAAACCACAAAGCAAGTAGAAAGAAAAGGGAGAGGTGGCATCAAAGCACTATTTTAAAGTGCTTTTCCATCTCCATAATTATCCAAGGTGCTGATACTTCAGAAGGAAAAAGGGTTTATCTGAACAATTAACATCTCTCTACCTTTCTAAAATACAGAATAAAACTTCCAGTAAAGATATTTAGTTTTAGAAGTTTTCCTGTAAGGGAATCCAAATGTTGTGCGTCACAGTGGAAGGAGAAGGAGAAAGTCAGAAGGTAAATTCAGCTCACTGTGTACTTATGCTACTGCTGGGCCATCACCAGAACACATCAGATGGCAATTGTTATACTTAGAGCAAGAGAGGACTCAAAAGGAGGATCCAATAGATTTTTTTAACTGCACTTTTGGAAAACTATGTCACTGATCTCCTTTTACTGTATGTACATTTCTTTTTGTCCTCCTGCTGCTACAGTGATCTAACAACTGTTGAAATCAATGAAATGTTCCATTAACTTCACTGGACATTGGATCAGTCCCATACAGCTTCTAACAGCCCTAACTAGCAAAGTCATTCTAGCTAAACTTCTCCTTTAACTTCGGGTGTTTCTTTAATAAAAAAAGAAAAGAAAAGAGGTGATTGCTAGAGACAGATTTTCTACCAGTCCCTAATACAGTGTCCCTAATACAGAACATAGGTGATGCTTGAAAGGAAGTAAGCCTACGGGTAACAATCACATTACATGTTGATCAACATGTATTCCATCTATAATTGTTATGCACCTCAGAAAAAAATATGCACACCAAGGAGTTTAATATTAGGCACTTACACATCTAGGAATGTAAGCAAAGATGATATTCTGCTTTTCAGTTATGCTGGTCTAACCCATAGTAATATCATTGAAGTTAATGGGATTGCTCCAGTTTTAACCCAGTGTAACTGAAAAGAATCTGGCTGGCTGTGGCCTGTTTTTCAGAGATATTGAGCACCCAGAGCTTCCCCTGACCCGTGAGTGGCTCAGCAACTAAAACTTTGGCGAAACCATCAGCTGATGATCTTGCACAATATATAATTGTCACGTTATCAGCAGGATCGAGCCCTTTTAAACTGTAGTTGCTGCCACTCAAATTAAAGAGAATTTAGGATCAAAAAATGTAACTTGTAACTTTTGTTGGGAATGCTGGGAAAGATACCACATAGCTTTCAACAACCCTACTTCACCCTTCAGTAGACCTATGCTGGATTTGCACCACTGTAAATAAGAGTAGAATTTCACCTGAGCTTTTTGTAATATGACAACCTTTCACCAAGAAATGAAAAGTGATCCCAAAATAGTCACCCCTCGTTACTAGAATCAAAGAGTGAATGGATAGTGCTCCCCATCTACCTGTAGCAAGCATTTAAGGCTCATCCCTGCCAGGGCTAAGTACCTCCTGTAAGGTCATCTGCACCCTCACCTCACACAACAGTAGTCTGTAAGCTCTCAAAACCTCTCAGGACAGTCATCTTAATAAACAAGCAGCTCTGAGTTGCACACACCCCTAATTTCTAGAGCCAGGCAGAGAAAGGTAATTCCATTTCATGAAGAATTTTGATTTGTTGGAATTGGGTTTTGCTCCAATTTGCATCAAAACCCAAAAATCTCAAAGTTCTCTTCAAAAAGGAATGCAACCCTAGCTCAGGGGCAGTATGCATGGCAGGCTGCCCCAAAGACACTGACCCCAGAAGCCAGGTGGGCCACTTTTCAGAGACCGTCTGGCAGGGGGATGCTGAGGAGTGGGTGGGTAACCAGGCCAGAAACCAGCCAAGTTTCCTATGGGTTCTGTCATAATGTCATCCAAATCAAACCATTTCCACAAAAAGTATTTCAATTTCAATGGATTGGCAAATTCCAAATGATGTGTTTCATCTGATTTTTTCCAACCAACTATATTAAATTACCGCACCCACACGCCTCGTGCCATGCTACCATAAGACAGAAGTCAAGATTAGGGCCCCTCTTAGTGCCACGGGGCTGCTCTGTAATAATTTATGTATACTGTATAATCTATATGTTTGTCGGATTGTTGTGGGGATTTCATGTATGACTATCTTGGACTAAATCAATAGGGCTGTTGATAAATGAACAGAAGGCAAGACAGTGACTTGAAATAAGTTGTCCCTCAAACACTTGATGGGATGGGGTGGAGGATGTTACAAAACACTTGAGACAATGCAAGGGCCTTTTGCTCTGATGATCTGGTCTGGTCCTCTGTGGAGATCAAACTAGTTTTGAGCAGCAGGTCCAAGCCTGAGAAGCTAAGACAAAGGTCTGCGGGCTGGAATTTCAGGTCAGTCCCACAAGGACAGAGGATCCCACAAGAACCCAGACTTCATAAGTTGGGGTGTCTAGGAAGTTAGACCTGCCTAGGGTCTTGGCCAAGGGATGGCAACCCTTTAGGTTACATAGACATGCATGTAGACTTTTTTTGCTAGGATTTATGTTATGATTTGTTCCTATTGTTAAGATTAAACAATATTTTCCTTTTAAAAAGGTTGTTTGGGGTATTTATATGTACCTCTGGTCATAAGCTCCCAAAGGGAAGAATAGTAGGTATGAATTCCAATTGGAGCTGCTGCGTAAGCAAGGCCAGTACACAGGGTACTGTACCTACAATCTAAGAGTGGGAGAATCGTGGGGGGCGCAAGGGCAGGATCTTGAGGAGAAGAGGCGGTGCATGGGGAGGGGCTAGGTGGAAGGAGCATTGCATCGCATGCTGCTCCCGGGGGCTTGTGAGTGATGGCAGCAGCAGTGTGTGTTGCATCACAGCAAGGTGAAGGGGTGAGGCACTTGGGCCCCGCCCGCTCCAATCCCTGCGGTTGGGCTCTGCTGCCCCCGGAGCCAGCAGGCCAGGAGCGTGGCCCGTGTTGCTGCTAGACAGCCCCAACTCCAGTCTACTGCCCAGGCCCAACCACTGGCTGCTGGCCCCAAGCATGCGGTGTCCTCCGGGCTGCCCAAGCCAGATGCCGTGGGCCAGGTGACGCCGGTGAGTAGAGCCCTGCGTGGTTGTATCCACATCTGATCAACTATCTGCAAAAATGGTCCACGGATATCGGTGGATTTGCAGCGCTCTACCCATCATCTTCAGTGGACTTTTGGACAGGCACTTGGTGAGAGTAAAATTGATAAGCAAGAGAATTTTACCTTGAACCTTATAAGAGGAAGTTGCAAACCATAAGTGTGATCCTGCTCCCATTGAAATCAATAGCAAAATTCCCACTGATTTCAAGGGAAGTAGTAGAAAAACTGTGTGCCCAATACTGCTCTCCTTACTCAGGGAAACGTCCCATTAAAATGGAAGTAACAAAATATAATAAAATAAGTATGGTAGTGAATGTTCACATATATATTTTAGAAAACCCATATTTGTGTATTAATACTGCACATCTTGCAGATGGTTCAGCAATTTTGTGCTTAAAGTGCATGTTGGGAATACAGCAAATACAGAAGGCATAATACTCAAACAGTTTGACTTTGTTTCAGAGTTGCATTATTGATGATCACAGCCATTAATGCAGATCAATATTAAGCCACTCTGGTTGCGGTAATTTATACATTACACATGCTTTGGTTTTTATTTAATGTGATTTCATGAAAAATGACATTGGAATAATGCATGTCAAATGAAATCTCAGCCTGTGCATGAATTACAGTGTTAACATGCACAAGAGAGGAACATTTTGAAAAATCTAAGTTTCAGTGAAAGCTTTAATTCCTCAAGGGAGACAAGATTTTCCTATCTCTATACTCAACCTGTTAACATTCAATTAATTCAAATTTTAAAGACACAGATGAGACACACTGGATTTACAAAGGTAAAAATGGCAATCCCTGTGTATTCCCAGGAAGCCACTATATACATGTTAATTTGGGAACTCTCCCTCACATTGTTAGTAAAATTGTTACCTAGGCTTCTAACATTGGTATATAGGCAATTAAAGAATTTCTTCTTTTCATGTCTTTTGGTTCCTTGATTAATGTTATTCTCAGCATCATGATTTTGTGTGGCATGCTCATATCTTCCCTCTTTTGCCATTAGTTTAACCCCTTCTGACTACACCAGTCAGTCTATTCCCAAGGAGACTGGCCCCCTTCCACTGAGGTGAAGGCTATCCAAGCTATACAGCCCACTCTTCCCCAGAAGGTAGACCAAGAGTTCCACAAATCCTTAACCTTCCACCATTTACATAGCCAGCAATTCACTTCCAGAATCTTCTGGCTTGTCTTCTTCACTCATGGGACTCGCTGCCTACCGTGGAGTTTCTTGAACGTCTCTCTGAGGAATCTGGTGCCGGCCACTGTCAGAAATAGGATACTGCACTAAATGGACCAATGGTCCAATGCAGTAAAGCAATTCCTATGTTGCCTCCAAAGATTTAGAAATAGCTTTAGTGTGGTTTGATTATTACTTTGTCAGCTGAGCAGTATATTATATATTTTCTTTTTTCTTGATTTCATTCATTCCCATAAGTTATTTCTTCAAAACATATATTAGTTCTTTATTTAAATTAATTCAGCTGGATTTAGACACTTCATTTAATCTATCACTGAAAATGGTCCCATTTCAGTGCAAAAAGAGAGTCAGACATGACCAGTTTTGGATTCACAACAAAATATGAAAATCTTGGATATCTGAAATGTTGTTATAAATATGGTGTATACATCCATTGATGTGAAAGTCACACCACATTCCTTTCAAATGTTCCACAAAACCTTGGGCATCTTTAATGGGTTTTAAAGAGGACAAAGATAGTCAGCTTTAAGTGCATTTATGCCATAGGTATCGGTTGTGAGAGCACATCACGGCTACTGAAACCTCACCTGGCAAAGTGAATATGAATGCACCACTTCAGCATAGAGTGAAGGCCAAGCTTAGAAGAATACTTGGACAAAAAAACATGCATCCCAGCCAGCAGGAAGTATAATTGTTTCCAAGTGCTGGAGCCAACAAAGCTGCTGAAATGTGAGATAACATTCAGTAGAAGATCCCTGCATCAGGACCTCACTCTGAATGTGACTTTTGTTACATTGTTTGCAATAGGACAAGTGAGCCTAGGATCAACTTAGTGACAATGTCACAAAGGGAGAGAAACTGGGCCCATGGACTGAATGCCAAACTAGCTGATAGAAACAGCACATGTTCCAAAGTCATCTAAGGGAAGATGCAATGGGGGGGAGGGCCAAAGACCTATGAGATCTGAAGCAAAGACACCAATTTTAAAGTTCACTCTCTGATACAAAAAAAAAAAAAAAAAAAGGATGCCGCAACCTCCAAACAAACCTTTTAAGTATTATTTTCTCTGTCAAAATCAAAAAGGACCCAAAATTCACCCCAGAGTTGAGGGTAGTAGCAGGGCCGGCTCCGAGAGGGACTGAGGGACCCGCCGCCGAATTGCCGCCGAAGACCCGGACATGCCGCCCCTTTAGGTTGGCCGCCCAAGCACCTGCTTGCTGCGCTGGTGCCTGAAGCCGGCACTGGGTAGTAGAGCCCTATACTCCACATTTTATTGTAATAATAATGTTGACCAGTAACGGAAGCATCAGAAACAGGAACACAAACCAAATACAATGGGCCCAGTGCTATCTCATGTGCCATTTAGAAAAATGGTTCTTGTGATAACACTGGTTTACAATTTGAGAAGTCGTCTGCTTCAGAGATAAAATGTGCTATTTATTATGTATTTTGATGTGCTGAATTCAAATATGACAATTAAAACAACTGATTGGCTACTGTTTCTAAGATATTTAAGTTTTTACATTTTATGTCTATATATATTGTGTAGATAGTAGAGTTTTAATCATAAATTGTAAACCTAGGTCTTTTCATGTGTTTATGGTTGCTTTACATGATAATATTTCACCTGTACTGTTTATGTAACACTTTAAAAATCAGCAAAAGGGTTATATAAATAAAATTTATTATGAAACAAAAGGCAAAAAACTATTCTGTACATAGTTTAGTCCTCTTCAGTGTCTACTCGGCGCTTCTTGGCTTGTCTCTTGTATTCATTAAATGGAGCATCTCTTGTCACTGTCCAGCAATAGTCTGCAAGCATTGATGGGCTCCATTTGCCCTGATAGCATTTCTCCATTGTTGCAATGTCCTGGTGAAATCGCTCGCCGTGCTCATCGCTCACTGCTCCGCAGTTCGGTGGAAAAAAATCTAGATGAGAGTGCAAAAAATGCATCTTTAGTGACATGTTGCAACCAAGGCTTTTGTATGCCTTGAGGAGGTTTTCCACAAACAACCTGTAGTTGTCTGCCTTTTTGTTTCCGAGAAAATTTATTGCCACTAACTTCTTCCATGAAGAAGAATGGGACAAGATCCTTTTGATGGTCATGGAACATGGAAACCCTAACATCACCTGCCAGGAGATTTCACTGCTGTAGTCTGGAGCCCAACAGCTCTGCCTTACTCTTGGGTAGTTCCAAATCCCTGACAAGGTCATTCAATTCACCTTGTGTTATGAGGTGTGTTTCAGAGGAGGAGGATGGGAGAAAATGTGGGTCCTGTGACATTGATGGTTCAGGACCAGAAGTTTCATCCTCTTCCTTGTCTGACTCAAGTTAGAATGATTCTGGTGCATCAGGAACCGGCAGTCCTCCTCCGTGGGGTACTGGGCGTATAGCTGATGGAATGTTTGGATAATGCACAGTCCACTTTTTCTTCTTTGACACACCTTTCCCAACTGGAGGCACCATGCAGAAGTAACAATTGCTGGTATGATCTGTTGGCTCTCTCCAAATCATTGGCACTGCAAAAGGCATAGATTTCCTTTGCCTGTTCAACCACTGGCGAAGATTTGTTGCACAAGTGTTGCAGCATACGTGTGGGGCCCACCTCTTGTCCTGATCTCCAATTTTGCAGCCAAAATAAAGGTGATAGACTTTCTTAACCATAGTGGTTATACTGCGCTTTTGTGATGCAAAAGTCACTTCACCACAAACATAGCAGAAGTTATCTTCACTGTTCACACAAGTACGAGGCATCTCTGCTCACTTTGGCTAAACAGAAATGTGTCCCTTTGCAAAATCAAACACTGACAAATAAGAGAGCACGATACTGTATGATTTCTAGAGCTTATATAGGGCAATTTGTTCAGCAGAGTGATGTAAGCTTCATTATGATTGCATCATCCATGACTTCTAGGAATAACATGATGCAATTCATATTATGTATGATGCAATACCAGCTTCAGATTGCATCATTCATTGTTTTGCCTAAAAAGCAAGTACTGTCCAAACCCAGTCATAGATTTATTCATAGATCCAGTCAAAGATGTATTTTAGTCATTTCTGGTTTAAATTGAGATCCCTTCCCTTTATAATTCACTTATCCTTTGCCATTCCCAAGTCAAGAGTCGTATATACTGACTCAATAGCATATCTTGAAAACTAGAGCCAATCAACAATTTTAAGCAACATTTTTGTTCTCAGTGACCCAGAATTAGTAAAGTTTGACTACATTTATTTCAGAAGCATTTTGGCTGTAGAGCAGTGAGAGATGACACATCAACTGGACACTGGTTCTGAGGGATTGCTAGTCATAAACCTTTATGATGCATTTAAAAAAAAAAAACATACTGGGGCAAACTCCGCCTAGTTATCACTGGCAAACCAGGAAGTTGTGCCTTCTTAAACTGGGTTCAGTTATGACTAAATTTCTTTTAAACAATATATACATATGTATATGTACGCATTATAGTATATGACAGACCATTCATACAAAACATATCGCTTTTGCTGTTACTTTTTCCTTGTCTTACTGTAGGTCACTCTATTCTGTCTACCTTTTGTGTCTTGTCATTAACTTAGCTGCTGGCCTGAAAAGATTATCTTTTTACTACATGTTTGTAAAGCAATCGGCAGAATGGGGCAATGATTTTGGCAGATGCACCTAGATCCTTCAGGAATACAAAATTTTATAATAATAGTATATTATATCCAAAAAATGGAAGTGGGGAGACTAAGAAAAAAAATCACCCCTTAACAACACAAATAAAAACAGTAAGATCTGTTTGCTATTATTTCTGGAGTTGTACTATTCATCATTTGAGTTGCATTGTTGTATGAGATGGTGCTGTATTATATTGTATTGTACTGTATTGTTGTATGAGTATTCAGATGGCCATGTGGAAATGTTAACTTATCCTGAAAGTTTCAAGAGTGTTAGCGTAAATATTTGCCAGAACAATTGTACCAGTGGAGAAGGGTTTTTTTATTCAACATTAATTTTTCTTCTCTTAAAAATTGCAATAATCCATTCAGGGAGGAGAAACTAAATCTTGGGTTATCGGTGTCATACTGTGAACAGCGACCAGAGAATAGATGAATTGAACAGTTTGCAAACAACCCATTGGATGAGACTATTTGGCAAATACTTACAAATAATGGATAGAATTCACAGAACTCAAGATGGTTTGATGAATGATATACGATCCGGGGCGGGGGGTTCACTTGACGGGGCAGTTCCTCAGCTGGTGTAATTTGTCATAGCTCTATTGATTCTAATTGGAGCTCTGACCGTTTTTCCAGTTGATAATCTGCCACATGAATACTACGACAAAGAATACTTCTATCAGCTCTCCTCTTGAGCTAATTACTGATCCTACATGCTTAACACTGCAGCCCATATTACTTACAGAAGGTCACCACACAGATGGAAGAGGAAGTTGGAGGGCCATTGAACACAGTGCATTTTATCAATGTGCTACCATTACAGAAACAAACACCTGACCCACTGTGAAAATTCAGTGTTCAAAAGCCCCCTCAAAATTTTTCATGTGTTACCTGTGGTGAAGTGGTACACACCAGATTGCAGTATGAAGCATATAGAGACACTGGTTTAGGACCCCATAGAAAGACCTTTTAATAAATTGCCAGCAAAGTACCCTGGAACTTCTTCACTTGTTGATCAATATCTCCTTGTTTCTGCACTGATATTTAAAAAAAAAATGTATAGGGTGGAAAAGTTCTAAATATAGTCACTGGTGTACGTTACCACGAAGAGCAAGGTTCTAAGATTGCCACAGCTTTCATGGAGAAAACTGGGATGAAAGTTAAGTTTGAGTGTTTATAAAATGAAAGCAACCCAACCACACACAGATGTGGACATGAAAAAAAAAAATCAACACAAACATTACCACACTATTGAGATCACGAAGTTATCCAGTAAACAATGGAGAACTAAGGCTAGAATAAATAGCCTAATCCAGTGGAGAGCCAAGTTATCAATTTGGGGAAATTTTTTGCTTTAGAAAGAGAGAACAAAGAATCTAAATTAACTGCAGTCACAGTAGGCCATAAAGTGACCTGCCAAGTCTCAGCAAGAGCATACTGGAATAAATGAACAGTGAATCATTTCCATGAATGGAAAGTAACGAGCCCCTTCTGTGAAGAGAAGGGGAAAAGTGAAACAGAGAGAAAACAAGGATCAGATAACTTCCTTATTTGTAAGAACCAAAGCAGAAATAGAAAATGACTTGAAAAAACAGATCAAGCATATATTGGGTAGAGGTGGGCAAAGGAAGTGTATTATGGGCCTTCCTTCAAATAAACAACCAAAAAATGTGTTAAGATTTCACTTTCAACCCCTTTCATTTGCTTTCTACACACATACCCATCACCATGCCTCAGTGGGTCACAGCTGAGGATCTAAATTCAGTACGAACTGCTGAGAAATAGGGCACACACACCCCCTCCTCCCCCGACTGATGGTTATTCTATTATTAGATATACCAAGCCAAAAACAAAAGTAAACTGTCTCACCACACTGGTTAACAAGTCTAAACTGCAGTCTCCTTAAGCATCCCAGCCTTTGTTTCACCACCCAGACACTAGACTATAATGAGTGGTTACTGAAAACCAATTTCATCTATCAAAGAGTTCTTCTGATCTCAAAAGTTCAGTCGCATACCCAGGTCAATATATAACTCAGATCTTACCCAATAATCACGCTGTTGCCAGTCTTTTAGTATCTAATACCTAAAAGATTATTTATAAGAGAAAAGAAAGTGTGTTCAAATGGTTACGGAAGTCATAGTCTTACAATCATTGTAAAGTTCTTGGATCAGGTTTGTAGCAGTGATGTTACAGACAGCTGGCTTGTAAAGTCTCTGGCAACTTTCAAAAGATTGGAAGGCCCTAAGTCCATAGTCTATATGGTCCTTTCAGTATAAGTCTATAATCCAGAGATCAGAACAGGAAAGAGGAAAAATGGAGATGCTTCCAGGGTCCTGGTTACATTGGATGTAAACTACCTTGTAGGTGTGGCCCAGGAATATAGCACATAGGTAAATGCCAGTATATGGTCAATATTTATAACTTCTGATACAAAAATACATGCATATAAGGATACTCATGCTCAGCCAATCATAACTTTTTACCTTACATGACATTTTGTATAAAGATTTGTTGCAATTGTCTAACAATGGTAATATCAGGGATATAAATGGTCAAGTTTCAATCATACAGCATCACAATGCCATAAGTGTCACAGATACTCACACAAATATTTGCCTCAAATCTGTGCCAACAGTGATTTATACATGCCCTCCTCCTGCTTATATAGAGTTTCAGTTACCCAGTCAGGAACCAGAGATACCACTTGGGTTAGGTAACCAATCATAGAGAAGGAACAGGAAATTTTGACTAGTGAACTCTCAAAGTCATACATTAAAAAAAAAAAAGTTCATTGATCAGACAGTTTTCAGGCTATGATTAGAGGCCTTTTTTTAAAAAAGAGTGCCTAAAATTAGACATATTAGAATGAGTATTTGTGACACTTACAGCATCAACATTCGTGGTAATAGTATCGTGAATGCTTGTGTGACTAGGTATTTCCACAACTTGTTTTTAGGGACCTAACTAAGATAATTGAGTATCTAAAGTGCAGAGAACCACACCAATCATTTCCAATGGAAGTCACTGTTTATTAGCTATTCTCTGTGATGGTTAGTTCTCTCAATGGTATTCTTGACTACTGAAAAATCAGGCCACTTTTCTTGGCCAAAATATTCATCACAATAAAACTAATGTATAAATGGCAAGGAAGGAAGTAGGCACAAGTTGTATAGAAAGCAGACAGAAATGAGAGGAGAGGAGAGATGTAGGCTGTAGTAGAGGTTTGTATACCACTGAACAAATGATACAGAAGGCAAGAGGACACTTGGGGCAGGATAGGAGAGTGGGTAACAAAGGAGCTGGGGAGGAAGATGATTTTTGAAGCAACATTTCACATGGATTTGAGGAAAATCAAAGAAGCCTGAAAGGAGAAGGCTGCAGAAGCCTAGACAAAAGTGGACTACAATGTGTAGAAAAGCTAGCCAGAGGGCTGAGAAGGAAAGTGCAGCTTTTAGGGGTGTTCTACAAGGAAGAGGGGAAGTGTTCAGTAGGAACTAGGATGTGATTGGACAAAGTAAAAAAAACAGGGCCAAATTTTCTGCTGATGTAACTCAGTTAACTTCAGTGGCACTGTACCAATTTATACCAGCAGACAAGGCTGGATTGCACAGAGACTAGTGGAATTGTTTACAGTGACTGAGGAGAGAGGGAGCAGGGAAGATCTGGTAATTATTGAATGATATTGCTGTATCATTATACTAGACATCTACAAACAAGGGACAAATACATCCAGTAGGAAAAACAACCGGTGTGTGCGCATGCACACATGTACAAAGATAAGAGAAAACAACAAAAATATGCAGTGACAAAGATCTAATATGCAGATTATGCGCTGGACATTTTAAACATAATTTTTTGTTTTATAAGTATCAAGAGATCAGTTTTGTCTGAAAGTCCTCAATTTACTATCAAAGCTGTCAAGGAAGCTGCTCTACATGCCTGATCCAAAGGCCATTGAAGTCAATGGAAAGCGTCTGACTTTAGATGAGGCAAAAATATAGCCTGTCCATATTTTATGAGAGAGGAAGAATTCATAGAGAATAAAGAGAATTAAACCTTGACCAAGTAACAGGTGACTCCTCAGCAGCTATGATAATCAATACAAATAAATAAATATCACAGCCATTATTTTGAGTAGAACAGGGAAATGGAAGACTCCGTTTCACTAAAGTCTATCTAATTATGGCAGAGGTGCACTCTGCAGTCCCACGTCCCCTCCTTTAGCAGGCAGCCCTGTAGATTTTGTTTATTTCTATGCTGTGTTTGGATGACCTACATCATCTAATTGGATCAATTTCATATGGGGATATGAGCCTGTTAGCCAACAGCTGCAGAGACATGGTTGCTTGTGTAAATGAAAAGAAAGTTTCTGTCGTTCATTTCTAAGCATAAAAGTGATAAGCTGCGGCTAGGTTGCAGCGGTTTCCAATCCCCCACATTAACACACACTCCCTTTCTAAGCCAGTAATCCTCTCAAAAAATAATTCATTGTTTTTAAAATAATGGCGTAACTGTTCCTGAGAATCACAAAAGCTATTCTTGCCAGCTGGCACTAGTCACTTAGCAATATATCAAAGTAATTGCACCTCAGTTATGGATTAGCACAATACATCATCCAAATGAGAAGCCCTGATGATATATTGAAGAAGATAGGGCTTCCCAGGAAGAAGGGAGTCAAGAGGTAGCCATTTTATTTTATTATGCAAAAGGGGGGGGAAAGGACTAAGTGAGAAAGAGAATTATGTTAAATATGGATTTTCATTTACACTGGTGGGGGGTGACAAATGCCAACTAAGATCCAAGGCAATTCTTGTGACATTAGAATGTTGCTTCTCTCTGCAAAAACCTGTTTGACATGATTGGTTTGCAAAGTATATTGGGGAAGCATCATTTACGAAGCATTCCTTCTGCTCTAAGCCAGTGGCTCTCAACTTTCCAGACTACTGTATCCCTTTCAGGGATCTGATTTGTCTTGCGTACCCCCAAGTTTTACCTCACTTAAAAACTATTTGCTTACAAAATCAGACATAAAAAATACAAAAAAGTGTTGCACACTATTACTGAAAAATTGCTTGCTTTCTCATTTTTACCTTATAATTATAAAATAAATGGATTGGAATAAAAATATGGTATGTACATTTCAGTGTATAGTATATAAAACAGTATAAACACTTCATTGTATTGTGAAGGTAGAATGGATTAAAGAAATGCTGTATGTTCCTTTAAGCAGGAATAAGGAATGTTGAAATATAATTGTCAGGAAGAGAAACATTAAGGTATGAAACAATGGGTCCACTTAAGCTAATGGTGGGACATTAACAGGAGATCGGTAATAATTAGTAAGGAAATAAGATATGTATGTCTAGCCCCAGGTAAACTTATCAGTTCTGCTTCCTTTTATTATCTTGTTAAGTTCGCACCCTTTTATCTGTATAAATAAGATAGTTTGAGTCTTGCATGATGTTCACATTATCTGGGTGTATTAGCAGAGCGCTTTGTTGGTCTGACAAATTGTGAGTCCTGAGTCTGACTTTGACAGTATGAAATTTTAGTTTGTACTGACTTCACTAGTGCTTTTTAGGTAGCTTGTTGTAAAACTAACTAGGCAAATATCTGTATCCCCCAGAAGACCACTGCGTACCCTCAGGGGTACGCCTACCCCTGATTGAGAACCACTTCTCTAAGCAGCAAAATACAGTTCTGCACTTCCAACCTTTACTTGGGTAACCCACACAAGTAGTCCTATTAAATTAATACAAGAAAGGGAGCAATTTGTGAGAGAGGAATACCTTGGGGGTTGGGGGGAGGAAAAGAAAGAAATGTGTTATATCTTGACTTTAATAAGACTTTTGATACGGTCTCGCATGACCTTCTCCTAAACAAATTAGGGAAATACAACCTAGATGGAGCAACTATGAGGTGGGTGCATACACTTGTTGGAAAACAGTTCCCGGAGAGTACACATATAATGTTTGTGGACAATACCGAGCTGGGAGGGGTTGCAACTGCATTGGAGGATAGGATTAAAATTCAAAATTATCTGGACAAACTGGAGAAATGGTCTGAAGTAAATAGGATGAAATTCAATAAGGACAAATGCAAAGTACTCTACTTAGGAAGGAACAATCAATTGCACACATACAAAATGGGAAATGACTGCCTAGGAAGGAGTACTACAGAAAAGGATCTGGAGGTCATAGTGGATCACAAGCTAAACATGAGTCAACAGCGTAATGCTGTTGCAAAAAACCCCAAAACCACACACACAGGAGTGTTGTAAGCAAAACATGAGAAGTAATTCTTCCACTATACTCCTCACTGATTAGATCTCAACTGGAGTACTGTGTCTTGTTCTGGGCGCCACATTTCAGGAAAGATGTGGACAAATTGGAGAAAGTTCAGAAAAGAGCAACAAAAATGATTAAAGGTGTAGAAAACATGGCCTATGGGGGAAGATGGAAAAAATTGGGCTTGTTTTGTCTAAAGAGAAGAGAAGACTGAGGGGGGAATATGATAATTTTCCAGTACATAAAGTGTTGTTACAAGGAGATGGGAGGTATATTGTTCTCATTAATCTCTGTAGATAGGACAAGAAGTAATGGGTTTAAATTGCAGCAAGGAAGGTTTAGCTTGGACATGAAGAAAAAATTCCTGTCAGGGTAGTTAAGCACTGGAATAAATGGCCTAGGGAGGTTGTGGAATTTCTGTCATTGGAGGATTTTAAGAGCAGGTTAGACAAATACCTCTCAGGGATGGTCTAGATAACACTTAATCCTGCTCTGAGTGCCTGGGACTAGATGACCTCTCCCTACCAGTTCTGTGATTCTATACTCACCTGAGTAAGGGCTTTAAGGGGAGTACCATAGTTCTGATAGTTATCAGCTTTTCATTAGCTGACATCCCCATCCCCAACTCTCTCTCATAGTAGGCTACAGGGTTTCCTTGTAACAAAGTGCCCTGATAAGCTTAAATGGTGCTTTGAAATGCTAATCGTTTGGCTATATTATTGTCATGTGCTGTTTTCTTAGACAACTTGTGCAAGTTTCCAAGTGCACATTTGTATGTATTGTAAGGCATGAAGAGCTTTTATTTTTCAATTACCTCAGCAGTCGACCAAATAACTTCTTTCCTTGAAGGATACTGTTGCTATTTTAAAAAAAATGGGACCAGCAGTGATTAGAATGCAAACGCAAGGCATGGGCCAAACTGCATCCTGCAGAACCCAGGATTAGGTTTTTTTTTTTTTTTTTTTTTTTTTTTAAAAGCATAATTTGGCCCAACCGATGACCTGCTACTTGAATTCTGGGAACAATTTGGTAGCATGAAAACAAATGGCTTATATATGTTATGTGGTCATCATGTCACACTAGGAGCCTTATTTTCAGGGACCAATTCCGCATGTATGGAGGAACACAGCCCTATGGTACACCAGGGATGCGTACCCCAGTTCAGGGAGTTTCCTTAGCTTCCCTCTTATACAGGGAAACTGCACCAGTTCTTCCACCTTTTGGCCTCTAGGTGTCCAGGAAATGGGAGGGGGATTTTGGCAACAGAGATGACTGTACTTTCCTCAGTATCACATTTGTTCCTCTTATGCAGCATTCAAGCTACTTATATAGTAATTTGGAATCGCAGACACTTTTACATGAAGGGACAATACATTGTGGATCAAGGAGGCAGCTGGTCTTCCCAAGTGGACTTAGATGGAAGGAGTCACATTCACTATGGCAAA
Organism: Trachemys scripta elegans; assembly: GCF_013100865.1. Classification (NCBI taxonomy): domain Eukaryota; kingdom Metazoa; phylum Chordata; order Testudines; family Emydidae; genus Trachemys; species Trachemys scripta. The sequence continues at coordinate 13,567,102 of NC_048308.1, read as the reverse complement.
AAAACAGCTTAAAGAGTGACAGGTGAAGAAATGGAGATGAAACCTCTTGGACTCACACTGAAGAAAGGCAGGCATTAAATAGTTCTCTTTAGCACTCCAGCTCTTTAGGAGGTCCTTGAAATTGCTTCTTTATTGATTTTATAACACAAAAATAAGAGCATTTCATATTTTGTATTTCAAAATAGTCATCCAGTATGCTGGTTGGGTTGAAGTCACTAAGAAGAGCTAAATCTAACCCTCTGTTTTTGTGATAACATGTTAAATTCCCTGTGGATACTAGAAGGGGAAATAGAAACACTTAGTATTAAAGAATGATGCTAGGGGCTAGGTTAACACTGGGGCGAGGAGATGACACCCAAAACTTATGCCCACAGAAGTTTGGCCAAGACTTTGGAACTCAATGTTGGATGAAATAAGAATGACCATGCTGCATTCTAAACTAAATGCAAGCCTTATCTTAATCCTACTTCTCTTGCAATAGTACCCTCATATACTTTAGTACTCATCTCATAGATGTATATGCATGTGCTTATACATAAATAGATGAAAATTGTTTCTTCAAAAAGTTGTGATCATCTCTAATAAGGAGGTTGATGTGTATTAAAAATTAAAGGTGTATTAAAAATTCAGATCTAAATTTTATTAGTGTAGATATGTAGTAACTCCAGGTGGCATTATTCCTGACAAAGTAGTGTAAAATGTTGCAGGAATGTGCCACTGGGCTCAAATTTGGTGTTTGGTGACAAAACCAGTGTTCTTCTCATACTCCCCATTTGGGTACCTTCAGTACTCTAATCAGCACAGTTGGCATTAACTGGACCCAGATCTGGAATAATGCTTTCAAGTTGGAACAAATTGTATCAAAGCAGAGGTGTGTGGAGAAGGTGCCCCTTTCAGCTCTACATGTATATCCAGCCAGTGCAATTAGTCCCATATTCATAAGTAGTGCAGTGATTTATAAAGTTAAAAATAAACTAACCGTCATGAAATTTAGCTACAGGAAAGCACAAACATAGAAAGTACCAGTTCAGTGTTAGCTACATCAATGTGTGCTGATAATGGATAGCATATTTGTATACCTCAAAAATATTTAGTTCAACAACAGCGTATTAGATGAATCATGGAATTGCTCAAAAATGCTATTCCTGGCAGGCTACACAGGAATATTATAGCCTTTGCAAACAATTGATGTGTTTTAATTACATTTTATTTATTCAACCAAACCCAGAAATAATTAAAATACATATTGTGTAAACAGTAATGACACTTCACAACTAGGTGAATTTATAGAATCCAACTGTTCTTTGTATGAGAACAACTACGTGAGGCAAAAGAAATTGAAGTTACAATGTACTGGGCCAGATCCTCATTTGTTATAAACAGATAAAGCTCCAATAGACTTCAGGGGAGCTGTACTCAGTCATACCAGTTAAGGATCTAATCCCTGGAGTTTCTTCTTTCATCAGAGATCATGTTTCCCCACAATTGGAAGTAGCAAAAAATCTATTTCCTAAGCCCACAGATACCCCAAGATACTCAGGAGGCAAGTTGCACTCATTTGTTGCTTCATGGCTCCCTCAAAGATGGTTCCGCCTTGACGCCTGTCTTTACCAGCTCCTACTGACCCTTAGATAAGGGAAAGGATCAAGCTAATGCAGAGAGGAGCATATTACTCTTTAGTTTGCAGAATTCCTTTGGGCAGATGCTGGGAGTGCAGGGAAATATGCACTTCAGTCTTTACTCTTTAGAAGCAGTCTTTTCTCATAAAGAGACTTTTGCAATTCAGTATATTTTGTTCAAATTGTCAAAAAATTTGTGATGAGTCCTGAGGAAGTAATCAAGTACCCCAATATGCTAACTGGCTCTTTATTTTGCTTCAATAGGAAAATGAGACTGAAAAGTTCATTCTCATTTGTAGAGACTATTTTGCAAAGATGGTGTCCTCATTTCCTTTGGACAACTGTTCGCCATACCAGACTGCTAGTCCTGGGGTTTAGTGATTAAAAACAAACTGTGTCCTAGGCAGAAGGCTGCCTGTGTGTGTCTGAAAGATAAGACGCTAATGGCAGGAAACCTCACAGAACAATTTTAGTTTGACTTTAGGGAAATAAAAGCTTGCCAGTCCTGTGAGTCCAGGTGTGCTTCGTATCAAAGATGTATCAGGGTGGATTATAGTTAATTCCCCCCCAAAAAAGAAGGGAGGGGAGTATTGTAGAAATGCTAAAGGTGAGATCATGTGTTTGCTGCCTCAATTCTTCAGAGTCAGTTTTGTATTACTAGGAGAATTTAAGAGAGCAAATGGCATAGGCTTAAGATCCTTAATTCTGGGAAGTTTGCCCATTGAAACTCCCTGATGTAGAGGGGTGGTTAGATACCATGGTTATTACAGCTTCTGCCCTGTGTTTACGTAGAATATATTGAGGAACTTGAGCAATGACATTCATGTTTATGCCTGCGATTTTTGTGGGCTTGTCTATACGGCGGTGCAATGCACCCTAAAGGGGGTATGAATTCTAAAGTACACTATGCTGCACATTGACTGAAGTAAAGCCTGGTAGTGCCCTGTAAATCTCACTGTAAACTGGTTTATCATTAAAGAGCCCCATGTTTAGCATTGACTTTCTGGTTTTGCCCCATTGACCCAACATATGAGTAACCTAGATTACTGCTGTGTGGGTCTTTGTCTCCCATTAGTGGCTGATAGGTTAATAAAGTTTACTGAGCTGCTGGGTGAGGGATTTACTCCTTCATCTCATCCAACAGAGGCTCAGGACAGAGTCAATTCTCAATGAAGTCAAGGGAAGTCTCCATTGCTGATACTGGGCCTTGCATGAGACTTTTAACAGGAAAGGTCACAAGTTCAAACTCAGAGGATAATCCTAGGTGAGGCAGTATCCAGAGAAACATCCCAATCTCTTTCATACCATCCTTAGATAGGTATTCAAAAATTAATCGAGAAAAATCCTGAGGGCTTGTGGGGGAGGTTTAGGTTGGGTATTAGGAAAACTGTGGTGAAGCACTGGAATGGGTTACTAGGGAGGTGGTGGAATCTCCATCCTTAGAGGTCGTTAAGGTCAGGCTTGACAAAGCCCTGGCTGGGATGATTTAGTTGGGGTTTGGTCTTGCTTTGAGCAGGGGGATGGACTAGAAGTCCCTTCCAACCCTGATACTCTATGATTCAATGATAATGGTCATCGTGGGTGCGATGGAGAGAAGAAAATCCTTGACTTGTCATTTTGTCCTTTGCATCAGTGGATGATCTTTTCCCTTATAGACATAAATATGATCAAGAGGGAGAACAGTATGGTAGCCCCCATAGGTGCTCATCTTCATTAGAGAGTCTTCACTATGATGAACCATCCTTGTGCCTGTGTGTCCCCTGCTACAAGACTGAGTTTAATGTAGAGCTATTTTGATCAATGCCACTTGAAGATCAGACAGTCTATATTTAGCACTGAGACCCTAAGATATATCAAGTGATAGTACACCCAGATGACATTACTATGGGTGATATTGGTTTAAGGAATTTTTAATACTAAATTATATTTGTCCTCAAACATGAAACAGAGCAAGTAAAAAAATGCAAATTTGTAAAAATGCAGGAGAAACAGGATACATTTATTCAGCTGGGTAAGATGTGCTAGCATAAAGGGCTAAAACCTTAAATTCATTGCAGACCAGGTTTCTTCTTCTTCTCAAAGCATCAGACAGCATATTCCCCTTTTCAGACTTGGTATTTATTATACTACCGTGTTGACACTAGCTTTATATTACACATACCTAATGGCAGGTGAGTATTCACTACTCACTAATCAAACTAATTTAAGTCACAACTATCAACAAAGGTTCCAATCCTGCAACTGATTCAGAGTGGATGGATCCCTGAACTCAAGCCCCAAAGAAACTAGTCACGGAAGTCTGTGGGAGTTTGTGCGTGCCCAGAGGTATACCCACAGAGTCAGTACCATATCAAGACCTTAAGGTGCAGTTTACACTGAAAAAGGACTCTGGTTCCAGAGTTAGTGTCTCTCAATGATTCCAAGATTAATTTACAAATAAAATATGCTAACAGCTAGCTATACAAGTTTCCTGTGGGAACGGAATCTCAAGGTATGTTCCTGTTCACTCATCATGATCCTAATCCTAAAACATATGCCTTGACACTTCAGTTATACATTTCTAATATGTCTCAGCTGAGTCAAGTTACTGCCAATGATGTGCAAACAGAGAATAGTTAAGTCTCAGGTTGAGTTTGCAGGCATAGCAGTTTGAAACAGCACCTGTATCACTATCAACTTAGCAAAATGGAGATGCTGGGAGTGCGAGGTGGCTTTATGGGGTTCCAGTTTTGCAAGGTTACTTTTAAATCCACTTTAAAGGAAAATGCAAACATGAAGAAACTTTTATTAAAAAAGGGGCAACTTTATTTGGTGATTAAAGAGGACAGGACTGCCATGTCACATATTTGGGCAAATAACTAATTTTCTTTGGGCTAGATGATGCCATGAAATCCCCTTACATCACTGTTCAGTCTCCCTGCATTTTGGATGTGGGCATATATGAGCGAGAGCTTTTCCCCTCTTGGAGTAGGTGGGTGGGGAGTGAGTGGGGATCAGCAGGGGAATAGTTAGAGCCTCAGCACCACACCACTTGCTGAGATAATGCAGTAGAGGTTTAATTTCGTGTTAAGAAAGGGCAGAGTATAAACTGCATCAAACCCAGAGAGTAGCCCTACGAGGTATTCTACCTCAAAGATGGCCCTCAGACACAATTCCTCCTCCTCTTTCTCCTTGCTTAAGGGAGAGAATAACTGGTGCGAGTATATCCCAATAGCTATTTACAACATATTTTGCATTGACTTAACTGCATTACCCAGGCAATTGGGTGTGCAGAGTCTTGCAGCCATGTCTTTTCATATATTGAACCCCATATAATATCAGTCTCATAATACAATATAGAGCTGGTTGGAAAGTGTCAATAAACATAAAAATTTAATTCTATGTTAAAGTTTTGCAATAATTTTCATAACTCTTACTTCCATCCACCATTCCCTTCATTTTCCAACCAGCAACAGAAGTGGTGCGAAAATACTAAAAATGAAATATTTGATGAAATATCCAAATATGACTGATAGCTCAGTAACTTTGAGGTCACACTTTATGACTGTTCACATTCTTAGAAATCATGAATGAGGAATAATGGTCAAAAATGTAAGAATCCAGTTTTTCAGTCAGTGTTTCAAAAAGGATACAATCAGCTAAGACAAACAAACAAAATCTGTGTTCTTAAATCATTTAATGTAATCTGGCATTGGAAAATCTGCATTAATGTGATCAAAACCAGTGTAATTAAATTTCAATATAAGGAATTGCATAGTGCACTTTCCTAAGCAAAGTTATTCTTACGTATCTCTGAATTATCCATATGTTATTTACCCAACATCCATCATTCAGGTTTATCAGTGTTATTAATACTAAGAGGAGGCATTGTACTTCTTATACTGTTAAAGAGCATCTTTAGTTTCTGTTTGGTGGAAATATTAAACACCACACACAAGAAAACAGTATCATAAAATAGGAAATGCAAGCTCCTGGTGTAGGTAGAAAAGGGAAACAAAGCTACAGGGTGAAAAGATCAATCACAGCTTCATGAAAGTTATATGGATGAACAAGCTATATCTCCAACACAAAGGGACCATTATTACAATACGGAATCTCATTGAAAACAAGCAGCACCCTTCAAACAGCTCAATACTTGCCTTTGCCTCATGTTTGCCAAGCTATAAAAATTTAGTGCTGTTAATCTTTCCTCGTGTGTCAATCCCTCCTCCCACATGATAATTTTGTTGTTCATTCTCTGTTGCTCCAATTAGTAAATATCTTTCTGGTAATGCTATGGTCAAATTCATGCAATAATTAGTGTCACACTATAGAGGAAAAAGGGAAGCAACGATATCATTTTCTTGTCTCACCAAGTAATGCGTTTGAGTATGCACTAAAGCCACTGGGAGCAAGTAGCCTGTCTGGAGATCAGCTCACTCATTAGATGCCTGAGTATGGATTTGGCTACCAGCTCACATTAGGCCTCCACATTTGATATGGGGACTGGGTATTTAGCCTCAAAACTGCCATATGAGGGGGTACCAATGATGAAGAAACACAGCCTGATAGAAACACAGCCTGATAGATAGATAAACTCACAAGAATTACTCCAGGAATTGGGTACAATATAAGCTTCTCAGAGCTAGCACTACACAATGGGGACTGTTTGACTCAGGTCACACCAAAAGATATTTCCAGCAAGTTGGAAGAAGATATAAAAGGGGGGAAGTGACATCATGACTAGACCACACTCTGCACGCAAGAGAACACCTTAGGAATAAATACTGAAGGAGGAGAGGGAGCGGCACTGGTCCCAGGCAAGAAAGAAGGAAGCCCAGTTCCAGGTTGCACCCCAGGGAGGGACCTGTCACACCTCCCACTCCTGTAAATTCAGATAGTGGCCCATCTCCTCCATCCTACATCTTTAGGGTGGTGATTAACCAGGGTGGAACTATTGCTCCCACAAATCCTGCAGTAAGTATCTCTTAGGGTGCAAGTACACTGGCACTCACCCTAGCTATCTCATCCATTCTTCAGCATCACTGTACCATCACACTCTTCCTCTTGCCACACTGGCCTTTTAGAACTCTGGAGCGGAGATACTCAAGAGTGTACTAAGATAAAAGGAAGTCCTTATTTAAGCAGACTAGGCAAAGCTAGAGAATCACAACCAAACTAGGAGTCCACTTCTGACTCCTGAGGGCAGCAGACCCTGAACTGAGTGATTGGCAGCTTTAGCGTTGCCAAATATCACTGGACAACACTGATTTTTGTACTATCTAGCAAAGTTATTCTTTGAGTCCATTCTTGCTGGTGTGCATTCAGGGACAAAGGATTTATGCAACACAGTGTCTAATGAAATGTCAAGCATTCAGAGGAATGAGGCAAATAGGAACACAGGAACGGATACTGGTTGAGAGACTAGCGATCCATCTAGCCCAGTATCCTAACAATGGTCAGCACAAACTACGTCAGGAAAAGGCAAGAAACTTTAATTTGTTCCCTTATGCAAATATATCCATGCTGTGATACAGCTGTCACTATTAAAATGTCTAGGAGGTAATGAACCTTCCTCCTACACCTTTGAAAGGTTCTAGAAGAGGGGTTCTGCTTTTTGAAGACTCGAGCCATCAACAGGTAGGCCATCCAAACCAGAGACTTCTTTGCCTCAGGGCTCTTACATTTTTTGGGGGGTGGGGTGGGGGACGACGACTAATCAACTTAGCCAATACAACGAACTAGCACTCAGTTCAGAATGTTCAATCTTAACTTTTAGGGAGGATCATTCTTGTAGGATGGATAGAAGGGGATACTTTGCAAGTAGATCCCCCTCCCCCACCCCGTACTCCATACCTCATCTATTCACCCACAATAAGGACTGGACCAAATCTGCCCCACGTAACTAATTGTGTTCTGGAAATAAGATATATATATTTTTTGTGCTAAAATGCAAAATCCTAAATCCTCGCAGTCTTGATCTTGTTATTCCACTGACACTTATGATGGGAATTTATCTCACTTTTCTCAGCTATGACCATTGACAGAACAGAATCTTAAATACTAATGGTTGAATCAGGGAAACTGGGGGAAAAAGGTGTATCGGTTGTTCATAGAGTTAATTCATGCATCAGATACCACAACTCTGGGGTGATGTTACAAACCATGGGCCTAATCTTCTCCCCAGTGGAAGAAATATTAGGCCTTGGCTACACTTACCCGGTAGTTCGACGGCTGGAAATCGAACTTCTGGGTTCGACTTATCGCGTCTAGTCTGGACGCGATAAGTCGAACCCGGAAGTGCTCGCCGTCGACTGCGGTACTCCAGCTCGCCGAGAGGAGTACCGTGGAGTCGACGGGGGAGCCTGCCTGCCGAGTGTGGACCAAGGTAAGTTCGAACTAATTCGAACTAAGGTACTTCGAACTTCAGCTAAGTTATTCACGTAGCTGAAGTTGCGTACCTTAGTTCGAATTAGGGGGGTAGTGTAGACCAAGCCTTAGGCTCTACATTAGCTTAGCCAAGCTAAGAAGGGACTTTGGCTTTAATGCTACATTTTCTTGCTTTTGAGAATTTCATTCAAATCTTTGTTATTTGCATCACTTTTTCCATAGTATAGTAGTTACTTTGTTACTTAATGCAAATCAAGACTATTTGAAAACTAAGGAAGATTCATAAATAAATATTTGCAAAGAGAACTGTTGGAATGAGATATTAGCTTCCTGCCAAATTAACAAAAAGAGCCAGCTACCAAGTAAGTGTACTGTAGCATGCTATGCAATTTTTTCCACCCACTACAAATATGCAAAAAGGATAAGCTCTTGCTTCTAAGCCCTTACAATAGTCATTTCATAAATAAATAATGGTATCAAAAACTTGACACTGTGTTAAGGTGTAAGCTTGTGCAGCACAAAAACGGCATCATTTTGCCTTAGAATTATTGAATAAAAAGAACAAACCAAATGACTGCTTTTATTTCTTTGATCAGAGATATGGCACTGTGAGAAGTCTCAGTCAGGGGATTTTCCCCATCAATGGTATCTTTAAAGAATATAACTTTAAATGGTAATTTGTTTTATAGCCATGGTAGTTAATTCTTTTATTATAGTCATTAGTGCAGTCTAGTTTTAGGAGAGTTTGCATATTGGCATACAGGAATGTAATGCATGAAACTTTGCGTCAATCAGAATGGTTATATAGACCCCCTTACTGTAGATGTGCATCTGCATGGCAATATCTTTTAGACTTTATTTTTTGTCTAGCACCCTGCAATGTTCCACATACAAGAAAGATGACATTAAAGAGTTCTGAATTCTGGATGTCATTCTGGGCACAAAAACAGAACTCTTGAAATGAGCTAAAACATGGACAAGGAGTCCAAATAGTTCCTTTCCTGTCTTTCATACAAAGATTACAGCAGTTGAGATTCTGATAAAAGACTGAGCATGCCTGCAGTAGAAACTGCTGGGGGGGGCGGGTGGAGTGAGTGACATGAAGGTGTGTGGGATGAAAAAAACAAAACAAAACAAAAAAGACACATCAGTGAGGATGATAACCCATTTTTTGAGACTTCAGATTGCTGGAAGAGATTTTAGAGGTGACGTAGTCAAAATTAGATCCTAGAATAATTCACTAAAACCTGAAGGAGCAGTTACTCCAATACGTAAACACTTTTAAGATGTTGTTTAACACAGTGGTTCTCAACCAGGGGTCTGGGTCCCCCTGGGGGTTCTGCCAAGCATGGCTGGCATTAGACTCGCTAGGATCCAGGGCAGAAAGCCAAAGGCCCGCTATGTGAGACTGCAACCCAGGGCCAAGAGCCCCACCATTTGGGGCTGAAGCAGAAACCTGAGGAGCTTAGCTTCACGGGGCCCCCTCGGGTGTGGAGTCCTGAGCAACTGCCCTGCTTGCTACCCCCTAACGCCGACCTGGGCTTAAACCCCTGGTTTTAGGGATCTGCTGCCTGCATGAATTCAGAGTCTTAGCTAACACGGCTGCTACTCTGAAACGAGTCTTAGCTAGTTACTCTAGCGACACAATACATTTTTACTGCCTTGTTTTTAACAAAGACACTGCTGTTAGACCTACAGAATCAACCCAGGTTACAGTGAGCTGGATTATGTGCCTTTTAAATCAAACAAGTTTAATTCCAAATCAGGTTGAATCATACTTTAAATTCTCCTTATCAGGCTTATCAATAAACAACCCACTGAGAAGAATCGGGGAGACAGTTCTTACCTCTCTGAGCTACTGGACCAAGTTCTTCTTTCATGTACAAAGGTACATTTATTTATATTGAGGAGCACCTGGGAACCTTAGTCATGGCCCAGGATCCCATTGTGCTAGGCACTGTACAAGTCCAGAAGAGAAGAGGGACAATCCCTTATACTGGGTCAAATGTGATAGCCCTAGCCCAGTCATCCCTCGGACCTGATGCGAGTTTTGCCTGAATAAGACTTAGAAGTTGCAGCCATGTAATGGAGACCAGAATTTGTTCCTCTCTCTCTCTGTCAAACAGCACCACATCAGTTCATATTCATAACCTTAAGAGGCTAGAAACAATGGGCAAAATTAATCCCTGGGGATACAAGTAAATGGAATTTAAAATGCTGCATGAGCTGGTGGGGCCATCAGAGACATTCTGGTGAAGTGTGACAAGCATGTACTAACAGTCCCCATGACACTATGTGGAAGATCAGGGAAGGAAAGTCACCCAAAAGTGTTGAAGAAATTTCTAACCAGTTCCCAGGAGGTGCAGTAACAAGGCTGACCATAAAAGAAAGATAGATATGACCGTGCCTAACACAGCTGACTGTAGTGTTAGAGTATTGAAGAGTGCTTAAGTTACTTAGGAGCATATGTTCCATTGAATTGTGCTCTTAAGTCATGCAGCTTGGTTTGGGGAGGTGCGGGGGAAGTCTCCTTAAAGCATTCTTGTGCTGAACGTAAAACTGCAGTATATACAAGTGTCATTTTAACATTTATCATGCTAAAAGTCTGTAGATGTTCAATGAAATGACTGCTGTATCATGATGATCATTTACAACTGAAAAAGTAAGAGGGGTAACTACTGCTTTGAGGAATGGTACCATGCACAGTCCAAAACCCATCCCGTATATAGTTTCACTTTTATACCTCCCTTGATTAGGTCTCTATGTATATCTGGCTCACACCAGCATTTTCTCTTTTCTATTGCAACCCTCAAGCTAGCCCATTGTGATGGTTCCACCTTTTCAGTTATACCCAAATGTTCCAGACACTGGAGGTCCTTCTCCATTTGGGGCCCTTTGCAGTGCTGGAACTGCATTTGGAGAGGTCTACCAGGATATTGGGGTGGGGGAAGCTATCCCATGCCTTCAAACAAGTCAGGAAATCTTTTCTTAATTTCCTCTACTGTGAAGAGGTCTTTTCCTAGCTTCCACTGCCATTAGGCTTTATCAAAGTTTAGTGAGTTTAAAGCTGTCAGTCCCAATACTGGCTGGTGTGTTCATTACGTAAGTAACCCTTCTGCCAAGTGGAGTCATCAGCAACATAAGCCAGGTTAAATGTCCAGGGGTTTCCCTTACCAGAAAGTAGAACCTTTTGCAACCCAACACCATCCCAGGTGCCTCTATGAGGCAATACTTCCCCTCTGGCAAGCCCTGAGTCTGTATATGGGGAGGGGGAAAACTTTAAAAAGGGGACCCAACATTAATTTGGGGAAACAATTCAAAAGCATGTGACCACAGGCAAACACCCCCTCCCACAGCATGTTGGGGGAGTGTCCTTTGCCTCAGAGTCTTACCTTGCAGTGTGAAAGTCCAAACAAACAAATGTCCTTTAACACACTACTCCCCTCTCTGGCACCCCTTGGTTGGTGAAGACAGTTCAGAGGTGTGCTCGTGGGGGGTGGGAAGAGAGGGGGAAGGGTTGAGCAATGCCTCTGCTGCCTGTACAACTGGCTCAGTTGCTGCTGTCACTGTCGCCGTCCCTCAGCTGCTACCGCAGTCCATCTCTGCTGTCACCCCTGGCCACTGCTGCAATGTCACATTCAAACACTCCACCCCTTAACCCAGCTCTCAGTCATTTTAGCAGGTAGAGGGGAACCTCACTGCCAGTGCAGTTTGTGTTGCCTTTCACTGTTTCCACACTAGGTTTGGGGCTTAGCCCCTTGACCTGCTCAGCAGTGGGAGATTCCTAGAACTCTCCTAACTTGAAACAAGGATTCTTGAGTCGAATCAGCTTTGTCATTAAACACTAGAGAGGGGCAGGTCATAGGATGTCTAGGACTACTTAGGCAGAGTCCCCACCCACTTATCTTGGCTGGGATTTCTCATCCCTACCCCCTGCTTAGCAGTGAGGTTCAGTGGAGGGTGAAGCTCAATCAGGGCAGGCTAATCACAGTTCTGCTGCCCTTTAGGTCATCCAATACAGATAACATTTCATGATCCTTGAATTCAAATACTAGAGTGATTTGTAACCCAAACTAGCTAAAATTGATCATTTTGACAAAGCAATATCATGCTGTGCACATAGGCAGAGTAAGCCGGTCTATCCAAACACAGTCAGCTCCTGAAATCTTCCCCACAAGTGCAGCATTAGGTGTCAAGGGAGAGCTCATTCAGACCCCAATTACATATAGAAATCTAGAGTGACTTTTTCCTTGTATCTGCATTTAACATTACATTTCCCCACTCGGCAGAGTGGATGCCCTCAATATCACCTGTATCAGCAAGACTACCAGGATGTTGTGTCATAGTAATGGACTAGACTTTTCCTAGCTTCTATCTCAGGAATGCAGTTTACTTGTGCCCTAGTGTCTTGTTAAGATAACGATGAAACATATGTAACTATCCTCTCTCTCATTCTGTATTGTAAGCCAAAAAGAAAGCTACACTCTTGTGAAACACCTCTTCAGAGGCGTTCCGCTGCATGCACTGTATGCCCTCTACTTTTCTGTTTGCAATGATGATGCAAAATGGTTTGCTGTGTGGCACTTCATGCCTATCTC